>NW_027053341.1:0-37466 GCF_011386835.1 Chrysemys picta bellii
TAGCCACCATTTTCCTACAGCCAGGCTAATCTTCACAACAACGGCCCCCATCTCGCACACAACCAAGAGCAGACTCAGTTAATGGAGCCACCCCTGGGCTGATAGGAGGCAGGGAGGGAGACTGGGGGGGAGGGAAGGGGGATGGGGACAGGAAGGAGAATTTAGGGGAGCGGGAGAGAGGCTGTGGTGAACAGAGAACAGTGTGGGGATCACGAGGAAGACTGAAACGTGGGGAAAGGATCAGACCCCTAGCTTGGCAAACTGGGTAGAATGTTGGGGCACAAAAATAACTCACACAGGGTCCCAAATATTTTCACCCCTCCCTCACCCTGCATTAGATACATCGAGGTAAATGCCAAGATTTTCAGCAATGACTAGTGATTTTGGGTGCCTAACTGAGACCCTTTAAAGGGGCCTGATCAGAAAGTGGGAGCACCCGGCCTCTGAACATCAGACACCCAAAAATCACTAATCACTTGTGGAAAACATTAAAAGTAACAACAGCTACAGAAAGGTTAGTAACCATTTTTTCTTCTTCAACTGTTTGCACAAGTCCCTTCCACGTTCGGGGACTCCCAAACAATACCGTAAGAGGTGGGCTCGGAGTTCATGGACACATGGATTACAATACTGCCCAACCAAAACCAGTGGCATCTCTCACTGAGTGGGTAATGGCGTAATTGGAAGAAAAAGTACGTATTGACGCCCAGGTCGCTGCTCTGCAAATGTCCTGGATCAGGCCTGGGCCATGAACGCCACTGAGGAAGCTTGTGCTCTCACAGAATGGGCCGCAAGGAAGGCAGGTGGTGGGACACCTGCCTGCCCGTAGCACATGTGAAATGCACAATGTAATCCACAATGAAATTCTCTGAGCCAAAAGGGGTAGGGTTTTCATCCTATCAGAGCGGTGTGGATTTATGGATCAGCTTAGGACACCTGCCTAACATCCAGAGGGTGGAGATGTCATTCCTCCCTATTCTTCTGCGGCTTGAGGAAGGGAATGGGCAGGAAAATACCCTGATTACTATGAAACTCCAAGATTACCTTTGGGAGGAACACGGGGTGGGGGCAACGTTGTACCTTGTCGCAGTAGCGTAGCCGGGTTGGGGGGGAGCAGGGGGAGCGGCCGCTCCCCCACTGAGCAGAAGCTGCGCCTTTTTTGTGCTCCGACGCCTTTTGCTCCTGCGCTGCTGCCGGAGTGGAGCATTTTTTTTTGCTCCCAGCGCCTTTTTTTCTCCCGACACTTTTTGCTCCCGGTGCCTTTTTTTAGCTCCGCTCCCCGTGCTCTTAACCTGGCTACGCCACTGCCTTGTCGTTAAAGAACACTGTATATGGAGGTTTTGACATAAGAGCTCTAATCTCCGAGCCCCTCCTGACTGAGGTAATTGCTACCAGAAAGGCGACCTTCTAGGAAAGGTCCAACAGAGGGCACAATGCTAGAGGCTCAAAGGGAGGCCCCGTGAGCTCTGACATGACCAGGTTTAAGTCTCTCAGGGGGATGTTGTCAAGGCTGATTCCCCACTCTGGCATTTCGAGTGCAGAAGGTGGGAGCCTGCAAGGACTCGAAAAATTAATACTGGCCACTCCAGCCTGGTAATGCTGCCACCACCCAAGTGAAAATCTGCCTTTTGCCAATCCAGAAGAACTCTCTTGGGAAGTTTTTCTGGGGCTCCTCGGCTTTTCCACCCCTTCTTCGGGAAAGCCAAGAAAGGAAACAAAAGAAAAGGAGAACCCAGCGGTTGTATTAGCTGATTAATATATGCACAACCTCTTTACCTCATAAGACACAGAAATCCAGTCATGTTCTTACAAAAAGGAAATTTTATTTAAAAAAAAAAGAAAAAACACCCTTGGAAAACTTAGGTTATTGCTAGATCTTAAAAGAGCAACTGCAAGGATTAATCACCAAGAGTAGCTTTCTTGGGATCCAGTTTAAAGGTTACAACAAAACAAAAGCACGTGGGGTTAGCACACAGGAATCCACAAGCCATAAAAAGAGATCAGCCTAATCGTGTCTACCTGAATATTTCTTGTTCTACTTCTGTCATAAATATAAAGGGACGGGGGAGAGGGTCTGATGCAGTGCTATAAAATCCTCTTACCAGTAAAGGGTTAAGAAATTCAGGTAGCCAGACTGACACCTGACCTGGCTGGCATCTGACCAATAAGGGGACAAGATACTTTCAAATCTTGGGATTGGGGAAGACTTTGTGTGTGGCTCTTTGTCTGAGTCAGAGTGATCTTGGGAGACAAGAAGTACCTGCAGAAAATCAATCTCCTCAACCAGTCATCTTCTCACCAAACCTCACTTTTCTAAAGTAAGTTTAGTCAGCATTGCGAGTAGGTTTCTGTTTGTTTTGCTTGGTGAGCTTTCCCTGTGTTAGAGGGGGGGGGGGGGTTATTCCTGTTTTTTCTGTAACTTTAAGGTTTTGTCCAGAGGGGGAATCCCTCTGAGTTTGGAAATTGAGTACCCTGTAAAATAGTTACCATCCTGATTTTACAGAGATGATTTTACCTTCTTTGTTTTAATAAAATCCTTCTTTTAAGAACCTGACTGTTTTCTATGGTTTTAAAACCCCGGGAGTGGGTTTTTAGATCACTGTGTAACCAATTGGTTAGGAGATTATTCTCAAGCTTCCCAGGAAAGGGGGTGTACGGGCGTGAGAGGGTATTTTGGGGGGAAGGGGAACTTCAAGTGGTTCCTTTCCAGGATTCCTGTTTAAAACACTTGATGGTGGCCGTGAGAGAAGCATTTATCAGGGTGCAGGGAATTTTGTACCTTGGGGGTTTTAACCTAAGCTGGTAGAAAAAGCTTAGGAGCTCTTCATGCGGGTCCCCACGTCTTTACCCTAGAGTTTAGAGTGGGGAGGGAACCCTGACAACTTCCATATCGGTGGTTCCAAATGAGTAGTTTCTAGGTATGATCCTGATGATTTTTCATACCTGGCCCAGAGCTTTTTATGGCATAAGTACTGCCCTCTCCCTCTGCAGCAAAGAGAACAAAAGACCCACACACCCAGCACTTTTCCCCACTTTGAGAGGGTACAGCTTCCTTACTGGTTCCCCTGGTCAGGTGCCAACTCATTTTAAGCTTACTTCTTAACTCTTTACAGGGAAGGCAGTTAGGGTACCGCTGCTAAGGAGGATTCCATAGCTACTGAATGGTTGGGGTGCTACCCCACTCATTTATCACAGAGGGGTTCCCAGATTTGTGGGTACAGCCTTTCAAAGCCCTCGAGGAAGGGAATGGACATTTCATGTGAAAAACCTGACTGACCACCCAGCAGGGGTAGAATGCAGAGATCACTCCTAGGTGTACCTTAACGGATGAAATCGCTAGACCTGGCTGTTCCCAGACAGTTCTGGAGTATCTGCTTCATCTGAAAGATGACTCAGTGGGTGAGGAGGCAGGGGTGCCGGAACAGGGGGACCAAGGGGCCATGGCCCTGCCACTTTAGCAGCAGGTGAGAGCTGGGGGAGGGGAAGGGGAGGAGTGGGCAGAGCCTGAGAAGAAGTGAAGCGGGGGGGAGGGGAAGAGGTGGAGTCACAGTTTCAGCACCGGTAGCCCCCCACACTCATAGGGAGATTCTGGCACCCCGGTGAGAGGCCTTGCAGGGTAGACCAAATGGAGAAACGCTTCCACTTGGCAAGGTAAGTAGCTCTGGTAATTGGATTCCTACTGCCTAGCAAAACCTAGCAGACCTGCTCCGAACAGGCCAGTTCTGCAGGTTTAAACATGGACCCGTCAGGCAGATGGAGCATTTGGCCGCGATCTTGCGAGACCAGGTCCAGAAGGGGAGGGAGCGGCCTTGGAGTTGCTACTGACAGGTCTAGAAATAAGCCAAACTAGTGCTGATGTGGCCAGGTTGAGGCTATGAGAATAACCTTCGCTCTTGATCTTCAGCAAGATCTTGTGCACAAAAGGAATTGGGGGGAGAGGGGGAAGGGGAAAGGCGCAGAACAGGTGATTTCTCCAAGGGAGTAAGACGACATCTGTGAGTGAGCCCGGGTTGCAGTCACGCAGACAGCAGAACGGCTGAAATTTCCTGTTCTGTCTGGTCATGAACAGGTCTACGAGGGGAGTACCCACCACTGGAAAATGGTCCTTGCTATGTTGGGGCATAGGGACCATTCATGGTGAGAAGATCTGAGTTGCCAGCTTGTTCTGGGCTCCCGAAAGGGGAGAAGCTTTGAGGTGGATTGAGTGCTTTATGAAGAACTCCCACAAGCAAATGGCCTCCTGACACAGTGGGGAGAAGAGCGGGCTGCTCTCTGCCTGTTGATGTAAAACATGGCTGCCATATTGTCTGTAAGAACTTGCACCACCTTGCTTGCTATGGTGGGTAACAACATCTGACATGCTAGGCCAACCGCTCTGAGCTCTCTGACGTTTATCCATAGCAAGAGTTGCTGCCGGGACCACTGACCTTGTGTCGTGAGGTGCCAAAGATGGGCAGGCACTGTGAGCACCGAGTCCAAATGATGGCTGTTTGGCCGGTACACTGAGGCCAGCCAAGCCTGTAGGGGTCTGAGGTGCAACCTCGCATACCACACCTCGTATAGGCACGCGACCATGCGACCCAACAGCCTGAGTGGGCCTTGACCTGTGACAACACTAACTGGAAGTGGGCTCCTGGGAGGAAGGCCCTGGCCTGGGTAGAATTGAGCAACGCTCCGATAAACACTATCCTCTGAGCCGGGAGGAGTGTTGGCTTCTGCTCGTTTATCAGCAGGCCCAGTGCTCGAAAGGTTGTTTGGACGAGGTGGATGCTGGCTTTCACCTGGGATTGGACTGGTCATTGACCAGCCAGTCACTGAGGTACAGATACACATGCACCCCTCACCTTCTCAGGAAGGCTGCCACTATTACCAGCATTTCATAAAGACCCATTAGGCTGCTGACAGGCTGAACGGGAGGATGGTAAACTGGCAATGAGTCTGGTTCACAACGATCCCGAGAAACCTTCTGTGGCCTCGGAAAGTAGAGGTGTGGAAATAGGCATCTTTCAAATCGAGGGTGGCGTCCCAGTCCCCTACATCCAGGGAAGGAATGATGGAGACAATGCACAACTTCAGTCTTTGAGATGTTGCAGGTCTAGAATGGGTCAGAGACCCACTTTGGCACTCAGGATTAAGGATTGTGACGTTGCACTCCACATACTTTATGGAAATATGATTATGAATGTGAATATGATGTAACTGGAATATGCTTTATGCAAAACGTCTCTTGTATGATGTCATTAGAAAGCTTGTAATCTACTGAGTGTGTTCATCCTATTTGTTTTCATGTATTATTTCTATGTCTGGAATTGGGGAAATATGAAACTTGTATCACTGTTGTAGTCACACCAGGTGAGGGCCGTCAATGGGGCATTGGGAACTTGATGGCTCCCATTGATTAGGGCAATTGATGGTGAATGATTTATTTACCTGAAAGCCTTCCTGTGTACATGGGGGCCAACCAAGGAGGAATGGAGACTTGACCATGTCACCTGGTAGTGAAATCCATCTTAAATCTGGTACTTTTCCATTTAGCAAGAGAGGCAGGGACCCAGAAAGAGAAAAGATTCCCACCTTGTGCCAAGGTTATAAAAGGGGGTGCCAGTCATGAGAAAACCCCTGCTTATCAAATGAGATGTCTGCTGGATCTAACAAAGACTGTACCAGGGGAAAGGATTGGGCCCAGACTAGGAAAGAGTCCAGTCTGTGAAGTAAACTTATTGGAACATCTTTGAGGATGATATATTTCCTGTAATCAGTTTCTTAATGTATTAGGCTTAGACTTGAGTGTTTTGTTTCAATTTGCTCTGTTACTTACTTTGTTCTGTCTATTACTTGAAATCACTTAAATCCTATTTTCTATACTTAATAAAATCACTTTTGTTTATTAATAAACCCAGAGTAACTGATTAATACCTGGGGGAGCAAACAGTTGTGCATATCTCTCGATCAGTGTTATAGAGGGTGGACAATTTATGAATTTATCCTGTATAAGCTTTATACAGAGTAAAAGGGATTTATTTGGGGTTTGGGCTCCGAAAAAGGTTGAATACTGAGTGCTGGGAAAGTCCCTGTTAACTGAGAAGCCCCTGGGCTAAGTGAATCTGTTTCTGTGGCCCAACCTCTGTGTCTGTGCTGGAGGTGACTGGTGTGTCTAACTCAGCAAGACGGGAGTGGAGGGAAACCTGTTCGGGTAGGAGGGTTGTTCTCAGTGGTATCCCAGGACATGGAGTGACAGTCTCAAGGGGAGTCTCTGTGACCAAACCCGTCACAACTTCAGCCTGGCCTCCCTGTCCTTTTTCAGATGTGGACTGAACTGGTGGAAGAGCTGACAGCGATCCGCAATAGGTCTCATCCAAGCACTTTAGACAGCTGGAGTGCAGGTCGCTCAAAGGCATGGGCTTGCCACAGGAGGCACCGGGTCTGAAGCCCGGAGACCGAGACATGCCCAGTTTCAGGAGCAGAAGAAACTCTGCTAGAAGAGTCCAACTAACTATTTATATCAGTGGTGTCCAATATGTTCGCCACTAGCCACAGGTGGCTAATAGGCTATTGAATTGTGGCTAATGCATGTGGCTTTTTTGTAATGTGGCTAATAAGAAAAATTCAAAACCACAAGTGTGGCTAGCATCGAATTTCTATTGGACACTGCTGATTTATACCAATCAACTAAAGTCAAAAAGTGAGAAAACAACTGAGGTGAAAAGGGATGGAGTAACGAGAGAACCACTGAGAATCTGAAGAGATGCAGGGCGGCTGGTCACAGACACGCAGAGATCCCAAGCCAGGTGCCCGAGAGGAGTGGGGTGGGTCAGCCCTCCCCACCCACCCCTCTTCTCCTCCATGCTGCACTCCACAGGGATAAGCAGGGTGGGGCATGTGACGAACTGGGACTGTTCTTAATGTGGTCTGTGAATGCTGACAGGGGAGTGTGGCTAGGATAGTCTGCAATGGGGGGATGGGACACTGACCAAGGGAGAATACCTGAGCATGTAACATGAGAACCCAGGAAGGGGTTAGAGGCCAGGTGAGACCTTTGCCTGGGAAACTGAACAAAGGCTGTGGGAGGGGTCGCTGAAGGAGAGTCTTGGAAGCTGGCTGGTGAGGTGGCTGGGAAGCAGAGAGGGCTCTGACCTCCCAAGGGGGCTGGGGTGCCAGAGGACCCCAAGATGGACCTAACTGAGGGGTATCCTGTGGTCTGTGCCTGCAAGACCTGTCTTGGACTGTGTCCCTGTCATCTAAATAAACCTTCTGCTTTACTGGCTGACTAAGAGTCATGATGAATCGCAGGAAGCCGGGGGTGCAGGGCCCTGAGTTCCCCCACACTCCGTGACAGGGCACCGATGAGGTCTCAGAGGGACCAGACCCCGAATTCCCCCATGTGCGTGTTGGGGGCAGACACAGCTAGAGAGAACACTTGGTGGTCAAGATGCAGGACTCAGGACAGTCTCTGGCGATCTGGCAGCCCCAGGATGGGGGGGAGGAAGAGGGGTAAATGGGGGGAGGAGGGCAGGAGGGACAGTGGTTTGGGGAGGGGGCAGTGGGAACAGAACAGCAGCTCCCCAGCGCAGGCAAGCGGAGCCCCTCTCTCAGCACTGGGGAGGCTGGTGTCCGTGTGAACAGGTCAGGCTGGACAGGCTCAGCAGCAGGGGACCAATGGGTGAGATAAGTCAGGAGAGGGTTAAACTAGCTACAGAGGGGGCGGGCTGGGGGGCAGACACTTGGCAACCCTCCACGCTGTCGCTTAGTCCTGGGGCAGGGCCACCAGAAACCCAGGTGTCCAGGGCAGGACAGGAATTAGTTCTCATTGCTGCTGTCAGTGCTGGGAGCCAGGAGGGATTGGAGGTGCTACAACAAGGGGCTGGGGACACTCCTGGGTGAGCACCAATGTGACAGGCCAGTACCACTGACACGGGGAAAACAGGGATTGTCACTCGCGAGTCCCCTCTCAGGAAGGGAGGAGCAATTACGTCAGAGAGACCGTCACCTGCCAGGGACAGTTCAGCAGCGCCAGGCACTGAACGCTTATGGATCATTCCCGTGCTAAGTGAGACAGCACAATCGGGGGCCTGGCCAGGTGACTACAGCCCCCCACATCAGGGACTGAGCAGGAAGAACGGCTCTGTACACGTCTATTGATAGTGCGCAGGGGAACCTGCCTGACCCCGGGGGCTCCGTGCTGGGTTTGTGGTGCCAGGAGTAAGGCAGCCCGGGAGTCTCTGCACGTTGCAAAAAGAACAGGAGTACTTGTGGCACCTTAGAGACTAACATATTTAGCTGTAGTCCACGAAAGTTTATGCTCTAATAAATTTGTTAGTCTCTAAGGTGCCACAAGTACTCCTGTTCTTTTTGCGGATACAGACTAACACGGCTGCTACTCTGAAATCTGCACGTTGCAGGGGCTGATTCTCTCACTAACTCTCCAGCCCAAGTTGATGACACTCTGCGGAGTCTGACCTGAGATAAACTCACTCTGGAAATAAGACAAAGTGAACAATGAAGGAGGCTCACTGGTGAGCAGCTTCTCCCCAGGGCTGGGGTGAATGCACCACTGCCTGCTCTTGTGACTTTACTGTGCGTTTCATGATAGTGGGTGGTTTTAATAAATCCCCAGTTCCTGAACTCATGGGATTAGGGGAAAGTCTCAGCTCTCTTTTCTTACAGCAGTAACTTCTAGTCCTTCTAGCAGCAGGGAAAACCCCAGAAATGTGTCCCCTAATGGCTCAAACCAGAGGGCAAATAAAAATAAGCTCCAGTATTATTCCCAAAATACTTACAACGCTTAAGCCAAACTCAGGATTTTGGGGGTCTGACTCGTGATGTCTGAACACTTGGGGCTGTCGATATTGGGGCTCCCCATCACTCGATATCTGGGAATTGAGACAAGACGTCTCAGAACCCTGTTCTAGCTTTAGGGTCTGACAGAGTCACTGTTGTAGCCAGGAGGAACAAACCCCCCTGTCCAGAAATCGCTGGGTGCGATTCTCTGGCCTGCGTCACCAGGAGGTCGGACTAGCCGGGTCTGCTGGGAACTTCTGGCTTTTGCACCTCTGCCACTCTGTCTGGGAAATATATGTCTGGGAAATGGCGGGGGTGGGAGGGGGCCCCCCCGAAGGGCAGCAGAGGCAGCTGCAAGTGGGACTGGTAGCAGAAGTCTGGGCTGTTTGGGGAGGGGACAATCTGAGAGTCCCACTTTGGAGGGTGTCAAAAAATCTCTTTCGCATGGACCCTCCATCCTGCAGCCCCTCCCCCCATCCCATATCCCTTTGTCCCCCACATTCACACTGACTCCAGCGAGAAAATGCGCCTTCGGACTCTGTCCCCTCCCCCCATCCCCAACACACATCCCGGTGTCCCTTCACCCTGTTTACAACCACACTCCCAACCCCCACCCCATTTCCCTGCATCCCTAGGTCGTGTTGTGTCCTTCACTCACCCTCGGTCCGGTTGTAGAGCTGACTCAGGGTGTTCAGACTCGCATTGTACCATTTCTGGAAGCGCTGTCCCCACCAGGTCACCTCGTCCCAGAACTCCGAACCCTCGTTCTGCGCCATCCACAGTGTGTAGGGCTCCGCCCTCTTCGTCCCACTGGTGTAGACATAGGTGAGCTGATCGTCCACATACACAACACGGCTGTACCAGGGCAGCCCCGGGGCAGGCTCCGACACCACAGTGTCCAAAATGCGCCTGGAGTGCAGGCCTGAGGGGGGAGATTGGGGGAGGGGAGAGTCAGACCGAACCAGACCCTGCCAGGAGCCCCTGGCAATATGCGAGAGGCAGCGCCATCCCTCAGGAGGGCTCCTGTGGGAGGGAGATCTGGGGAAGGGCTCACAGAATGGCCTGACCGGGGAGAAAGAGACGGTGGGGTAGAAGGAGAAAGGGAGGCAGGGCTGGAGGGGGAGTGAGGAGAGGAAGGGGTAGGGAGGTACAGGGGGGCTGGAGCATGTGAGGAGTACGGGAGCATATGGGGACCGTGTACTGGGGGTACAGGGGAGTGTGAGGCAGGAGAGGGGGCCCAGGAGGAGGGGCAGGGCTGGAGTGCAGTGTGGGGAAAAGGAAGGGGGTGTTATGGGAGAGGGTGGGGCAGGAGGACTGGGGGAGGGGAGATGCAGGAGCTGAAGCTGGGGAAGGCAAGGTGGGCAGGGGAATGTGTCCAAGCTACAGGTGGGAGCCAGGACACCGGCTGTGCACAGAATTTACTGTAATTTATTCAGAACATAAGATCGGCCAGACTGGGTCAGACCAAAGGCGCATCTAGCCCAGTCTCCTGTCTTCTGACAGTGGCCAATGCCTGGTGCCCCAGAGGGAATGAACAGAACAGGGAATCATCAAGTGATCCATCCCCTGTCGCCCGTTCCCAGATTCTGGCAAACAGAGGCTAGGGACAGCATCCCTGCCCATCCTGACCAATAGCCATTGGTGGACCTATCCTCCATAAACTTAGCTAGATCTTTTTTGAATCGTGTTATAGTCTTGACCTTCACAACGTCCTCTGGAAAGGAGTTCCACTGGTTGACTGTGTTGTGTGAAGAAATACTTCCTTTTGTTTGTTTTAGACCTGCTGCCTATTAATTTATTTGGGTGACCCCTAGTTCTTGTGTTATGTGAAGGGGTAAATAACACTTCGGTATTCACTTTCTCCATACCAGTCTTGATTAAGACTATGATTTTGTCATGGATATTTGCAGTATAAGACCTGGACAGGTCCTGGGCAACGAAGAAAAGCTCACGGAAGCCCGTGACCCATCCGTGACTTTTACTAAAAATATTCATGGCAAAATGGGGAGCTCAGCTGCGTGACCCACACACCACCCACGCGCTAGGCAACTGCAGCCCACTCAGAGCTCCGGGTCCCCCTGCCACCCACAGCAACTGGGAGCGGTTGGTTCCCCCACAACCCACGGAGGCCGCCCCACCGCTCCCGGCTGCTACAGGTGGCAGGGGGACCGCACAGCTTCCGGCCGCCGTGTTCTGAAGTCATGGAGTTTGCTGGAAGTCTCAGATCCCATGACTTCCGCAACCTCTGTGGAAAAATAGACTTTCATTATATCCCCCCAGTCATCTCTTTTCCAAGCTGAAAAGTTCCAGTCTTATTAATCTCTCCTCATGTAGCAGCCATTCCATACCCCTAATCATTTTTGTTCCCCTTTTCTGTACTTTTTCCAATATTTCTTTTTTCTGATGGAATGACTATATCTGCATGCAATAGTCAAGATGTGGGCATACCATGGATTTATATAGAGGCAATATATTTTCTGTCTTACTATCAGTCACTTTCCTAATGATTCTCAACATTCTGTTAGCTTGTTTGATTGCCACTGCGCATTGAAAAAACGAGGAGTCCTGTGGTACCTTAAAGACTAAGCTTTCGTGTATGCATCTGACAAAGTGGGTTCCAGCCCACGAAAACTTATGCCCAAATAAATTTGTTAGTCTTTAAGGTGCCATGGGACTCCCCTTTGTTTTTGCAGAAACAAACTAACATGGCTATCCCTCTGAAACTCCACATTGAATGCATGTTTTCAGAGAACTATCCACAATGACTCCAAGATCTCTCGAGTGGTAACAGCTAATTTAGATCCCACCACTTTATATGTATAAACTGGGATTATGTTTTCAACTGTGCATTACTTTGCATTTATCGACACGGAATTTCACTTACCATTTTATTGCCCAGTCACCCAGTTTTGTAAGATCATAGAAGATTAGGGTTTGAGGAGACCTGGGATGTCATCTAGTCCAATGCCCTGCTCAAAGAAGGACCAACACCAACTAAATCATCCCAGCCAGGGATTTGTCAAGAAGGGCCTTAAAAACCTTCTAATGATGGAGATTCCACCAGCTCCCCAGGTAACCCATTCCAGTGCTTTACCACCCTACTAGTGAAAAAGTTTTTCCTAATATCCAAACGAGACCTCCCCCACTGCAACTTGGGACCATTACTCCTTGTTTGGTCATCTGCTACCACTGAGAACAGTCTAGATCCATCCTCTTTGGAACCCCCTTTCAGGTAGTTGAAAGCAGCTATCAAATCCCCCCCATTCTTCTCTTCTGCAGACTAAATAAGCCCAGTTCCCTTTGCCTCTCCTCATAAGTCATGTACTCCAGCCCCCTTATCATTTTTGTTGGCCTCCGTTGGACTCTGTCCAATTTTTCCACATTCTTCTTGTAATGTGGGGCCCCAAAATGGACACAGTACTCCAGATGAGGCCTCACCAATGCCGAATAGAGGGGAATGATCATGTCCCACGATCTGCTGGCAATGCTCCTACTTATACAACCCAAAAGGATGTTGCCAAAAAAAGCTAACAAGGGCACACTGTTGACTCATATCCAGTTTCTCATCCGCTGTAACCCCTAGGTCCTTTTCCCAGAACTGCTGCGTAGGAAATCGGTCCCTAGTCTGTAGCAGTGCATGGGATTCTTCCGTCCTAAGTGCAGGACTCTGCACTTGTCTTTGCTGAACCTCATCAGATTTCCTTTGGCCCAATCCTCTAATTTGTCAAGGTCCCTCTGTTTCCTATTCCTACCTCCAGCGTATCTACCACTCCTCCCAGTTTAGTGTCATCTGCAAACTTGCTGAGGGTGCAATCCATGCCATCCTCCAGATCATTAATGAAGATGTTGAACAAAACCAGCCCCAGGACCGACCCTTGGGGCACTCCGCTTGATACTGGCCGCTAACTAGACATGGAGCCATTGATCACTGTTGAGCCCGATGATCTAGCCAGCTTTCTATCCACCTTACAGTCCATTCATCCAGCCCATTCTTCTTTAACTTGCTGGCAAGAATACTGTGGGAGACTGTATGAAAAGCTTTGCTAAAGTCAAAGAATAACATGTCCACTGCTTTCCCCTCATCCACAGAGCCAGTTAACTCATCATAGAAGGCAATTAGGTTAGTCAGGCATGACTTGCCCTTGGCGAATCCATGCTACTGTTCCTGATCACTTTCCTCTCCTCCAAGTGCTTCAGAATTGACTCCTTGAGGGACCTGCTCCATGATTTTTCCAGGGACTGAGGTGAGGCTGATTGGCCTGTAGTTCCCCGGATCTTCCTTCTTCCCTTTTTTAAAGATGGGCACTACATTAGCTTTTTTCCAATCATCCGGGACCTCCCCGATTGCCATGATTTTTCAAAGATCATGGCAAATGGCTCTGCAATCACATCAGCCAACTCATTTAACATCCTCGGATGCGGTGCATCCGGCCCCATGGACTTGTGCTTGTCCAGCTTTTATAAATAGTCCTGAACCACTTCTTTCTCCACAGAGGGCTGATCACCTCCTCCCCATACCGTGCTGCCTGGTGCAGTAGTCTGGGAGCTGACCTTGTTCGTGAAAACAGAGGCAAAAAAAGCATTGAGTACATTAGCTTTTTCCACATCCTCTGTCACTAGGTTGCCTCCCCATTCAGTAAGGGGCCCACACTTACCTTGACCTTCTTCTTGTTGCTAACGTAGCTGTAAAAAACCCTTCTTGTTACTCTTAACATCTCCGCTATGTGCAACTCCAAGTGTTATTTGGCCTTCCTGATTTCACTCCTGCATGCCTGAGCAATATTTTTATACTCCTCCCTGGTCATTTGTCCAATCTTCCACTTCTTGTAAGCTTCTTTTTTGTGTTTAAGATCAGCAAGGATTTCACTGTTAAGCCAAGTTGGTCGCCTGCCATATTTGCTATTCTTTCTGCACATCGGGATGGTTTGCTCCTGCAACCTCAATAAGGATTCTTTAAAATATAGCCAGCTCTCCTGGATTCCTTTCCCCTTCATGTTAGTCTCCCAGGGTACCTTGCCGATTAGTTCCCTGAAGGAGTCAAAGTCTGCTTTTCTGAAGTTCAGGGTCTGTATTCTCCTGCTCTCCTTTCTTCCTTGTGTCAGGATCCTGAACTCGACCATCTCATAGTCACTGCTCCCAGGTTCCCAGCTACTTTTGCTTCTCCTACTCATTCTTCCCTGTTTGTGAGCAGCAGGTCAAGAAGAGCTCTGCCCCTAATCGGTTCCTCCAGCACTTGCACCAGGAAATTGTCCCCTACACTTTCCAAAGCTTCCTGGATTGTCTGTGCACTGCTGTATTGCTCTCCCAGCAGATATCGGGGTGACTTAAGTCCCACATGAGAACCAGGGCCTGTGATCTAGTACCTTCTGGTAGTTGCCTGAAGAAAGCCTCATCCGCCTCATCCCCCTGGTCTGGTGGTCTATAGCAGACTCCCACCATGACATCACCCTTGTTGCTCACACTTCTAAACTGAATCCAGAGACTCTCAGGTTTATCTGCAGTTTCATACTGGAGCTCTGAGCAGTCATACTCCTCTCTTACATACAATGCAACTCCCCCACCTTTTCTGCCCTGCCTGTCCTTCCTGAACAGTTTATATCCATCCATGACAGTGCTCCAATCATGTGAGTTATCCCACCAAGTCTCTGTTATTCCAATCACATCATAATTCCTTGATTGTGCCAGGACTTCCAGTTCTCCCTGCCTGTCTCCCAGGCTTCTTGCATTTGTGTATAGGCACTTAAGATAACTCGCTGATCGTCCTGCTTTCTCAGTGTGAGGCAGGAGTCCTCCTCTCTTGTGCTCTCCTGCTTCCTCCTGGTATCCCACTTCCCTCAGGGCTTTGGTCTCCTTACCCTCCCCCCCCCCCGCCAACAAACCTAGTTTAAAGCCCTTCTCACTAGGTTAGCCAGCCTTCTTGCAAACCCCAAGTAAGTTGGGCAGTGTCCTTTTCCCCTCTTCCAACCCTTATCTTCTATGACCCAGTAGGGCCAGGCTGCACTGGGGCCTAACCCTGTTTAGGTCAAACCACACCTGTTACTGAGGTGTCACAAGGGCACCAATGTGCCTTAAGCCATTTTAAACAAACCCCAAACCCACCCCGCAGCCTCACCCGGATCAATACGGGCTGCTGAGCTGCCCAGCGTCTGAGCTGCTGCCTCATGGAGAACAAGGGAAATTCAAGTCCATGCCAGGAAAAGCAGGCCATCTCCTCACCCCATCCTACTGGGATCCGGAAGCTCTTTATCCGGCAGCTACGGGAGATCCTAACAGTACAAACGCAGCAGCTGTTCTGTGCTCTGCAACGGGAGCTCGCACCCAAACTAAGACCTGATTAATCACAGATCCAGGGTTCTAGACTCTCCCCTCGCCCTGGGGTGCTAAAACACCACCAGAGACAGAGGGGAGTTAACATCTCCTCTCTAGGATGACACCTCTAACGACCTGCTTCCACTACAGATACGACCCATTGCCATTGCTGACTGGGAGTACAACTGGACTGGTGCTGACACAACTTAGCCGTACGTAGCCAAGGACAAACCACACTCAGGAGTTCCAGGCACTGGGGTGAAACCCAGCGTGAAGAATCTTCTGGGAGCCATGAAAGGTCAGAGATCCAAGAAGCCTTTTCCCTTCATTTAACCCTGGTCTATGGGTGTGGGGGGGGAGCTAATTTACTCCCTCTCCCTCAACCTGAGCTCTGCAAACAGGAAGAATCATGTCTGAAAGCTCCGCCCTGCCCTGAGACGCGGGGAATGAAACAGCCTGGGCAGCGCCTGGACTCGGGGATTTCCCAGTCTGAGCACCTCACGGGGCTGCGACGGGCTTGTCAGCGTGTGCAGCACCCATGGGTGCTCTGGCCCCAACGAAGCCTCACCCCCTGGCTGGGTGAGGTTGGCATTAGATGAAGGGGTTACAGTTCAGTGGCTCTCAGCACCCCACTACACACAGTGTCCCAGCAGCGACCCTGGCAGCACCTGGCACAAGGGGGCCAGGACCCCCCCAGTCACTATAGCAACGTCACCGTTCCATGTCAGTGACCGCTCAGTGCTGGGGGGTGGGGGGAGTGGTGTGGTTATCCTGACACCTCTGAACGCAGAGCCCAGAACTGCCCCCCCACACCCAGCTCCCCTCTCCCTGCGCCCCCCAGCCCGGCTGCCCCCCCACACCCAGCCCCCTCCTCCCTGCGCCCCCCCAGCCCGACTGCCCCCCACACCCAGCTCCCCCCTCCCTGCACCCCCCAACACCAGCTCTCCCCTCCCTGCACTCCCCAGCCCGACTGCCCCCCCACACACCCAGCTCTCCCCTCCCTGCACTCCCCAGCCCGACTGCCCCCCCACACACCCAGCTCTCCCCTCCCTGCACCCCCCAGCCCGACTGCCCCCCCCACACACACCCAGCTCCCACCTCCCTGCACCCCCCAGCCCGACTGCCCCCCCCACACACCCAGCTCCCACCTCCCTGCACCCCCCAGCCCGACTGCCCCCCCCCCACACCCAACTCCCCCCTCCCTGCACCCCCCAGCCCGACTGCCCCCCCCACACCCAACTCCCCCCTCCCTGCACCCCCCAGCCCGACTGCCCCCCCCACACCCAACTCCCCCCTCCCTGCACCCCCCAGCCCGACTGCCCCCCCCCCACACACCCAACTCCCCCCTCCCTGCACCCCCCAGCCCGACTGCCCCCCCACACACACCCAGCTCCCCCCTCCCTGCACCCCCCAGCCCGACTGCCCCCCCACACACACCCAACTCCCCCCTCCCTGCACCC
This sequence comes from Chrysemys picta bellii, assembly GCF_011386835.1. Classification (NCBI taxonomy): domain Eukaryota; kingdom Metazoa; phylum Chordata; order Testudines; family Emydidae; genus Chrysemys; species Chrysemys picta. The sequence goes on from NW_027053341.1 coordinate 16,548, forward strand.
CCCAGCCCGACTGCCCCCCCACACACACCCAGCTCCCCCCTCCCTGCACCCCCCAGCCCGACTGCCCCCCACACACACCCAACTCCCCCTCCCTGCACCCCGCAGCCCGACTGCCCCCCCACACCCAACTCCCCCCTCCCTGCACCCCCCAGCCCGACTGCCCCCCCACACCCAGATCCCCCCTCCCTGCGCCCCCCAACACCCAGCTCCCCCCTCCCTGCACCCCCCAGCCGACTGCCCCCCCCACACACCCAGCTCTCCCCTCCCTGCACCCCCCAGCCCGACTGGCCCCCCACACCCAACTCCCCCCTCCCTGCGCCCCCCAGCCCGGCTTCCCCCCCACACACACCCAGCTCCCCCCTCCCTGCGCCCCCCAGCCCGGCTGCCCCCCCACACACACCCAGCTCCCCCCTCCCTGCGCCCCCCAGCCCGGCTGCCCCCCCACACACACCCAGCTCCCCCCTCCCTGCGCCCCCCAGCCCGACTGCCCCCCCACACACACCCAACTCCCCCCTCCCTGCACCCCCCAGCCCGACTGCCCCCCCACACACACCCAGCTCCCCCCTCCCTGCACCCCCCAGCCCGACTGCCCCCCCACACACACCCAACTCCCCCTCCCTGCACCCCGCAGCCCGACTGCCCCCCCACACCCAGATCCCCCCTCCCTGCGCCCCCCAACACCCAGCTCCCCCCTCCCTGCACCCCCCAGCCCGACTGCCCCCCCACACACCCAGCTCTCCCCTCCCTGCACCCCCCAGCCCGACTGGCCCCCCACACACCCAGCTCTCCCCTCCCTGCACCCCCCAGCCCGACTGCCCCCCCACACCCAACTCCCCCCTCCCTGCACCCCCCAGCCCGACTGCCCCCCCCACACCCAGCTCCCCCCTCCCTGCGCCCCCCAACACCCAGCTCCCCCCTCCCTGCGCCCCCCAGCCCGACTGCCCCCCCACACCCAGCTCCCCCCTCCCTGCGCCCCCCAGCCCGACTGCCCCCCCACACCCAACTCCCCCCTCCCTGCGCCCCCCAGCCCGGCTGCCCCCCACACCCAACAACTCCCCCCTCCCTGCACCCCCCAGCCCGGCTGCCCCCCACACCCAACAACTCCCCCCTCCCTGCACCCCCCAGCCCGGCTGCCCCCCACACCCAACAACTCCCCCCTCCCTGCACCCCCCAGCCCGGCTGCCCCCCACACCCAACAACTCCCCCCTCCCTGCACCCCCCAGCCCGGCTGCCCCCCACACCCAACAACTCCCCCCTCCCTGCACCCCCCAGCCCGGCTGCCCCCCCACACCCAGCTCCCCCCTCCCTGCGCCCCCCAGCCCGACTGCCCCCCCACACCCAGCTCCTCCCTCCCCGGGGTCTCCCCCCGATACTCACGGCAGTGGCCCCCCGGCAGGGCTACAGCCCCCAGCAGCAGCAGGCGCAGCGCCAGGGCCATGCCCGGTCTCGGCCCCACAACCCGAGAACCCCGCGGGGCGCTGAGACCGGACTCCAGCTCCCAGCTACTGGCCGTGTGAGCCTCCAGTCTACAGGGATTGGCTGAGAGGGGACCATCCCGCCAATAGCGGCGCGCAGCCCCGCCTCCGTCACCGGTCGCTGGGCAGAACCCGCTGGGCCGGCTGGCGAAGGGGAACCGAATGTCTGAGCCGGGGGGGCGGGGGCGGGATGAGACCTGGGCCCCGGGGCTGTAATGGGCGGAGCCGCCATTAGCTCGGCCGGGCTCTGGCCCCGCCTCTCTGGGGTCAGCTGGTCCGTGTGTTCCGAGGCTGGAACTCGGGGGGCCGCACCCCCGGGCTGGGGGCGGGTGGCACTAGGGGAAGGGGTCACAGTTCGGCTCAGGGGCTCTCAGCCCCCCACTACACACAGTGTCCCAGCAGCGCCCTTAGCTCTAGTCGGACCTGCAGCCCCCAGGCCCGAGACCCCTTCCTGGAGCTCAGGGACTTGTCTGTCCGGCTGGGAACTTTAATCACTTTCTGGATTTCATGAATTAACCCCTTCCCGCCCCTCTCCCTTTGCGGGGAGTGACCCCACAACAATAGGGTTACCATTCGTCCGGATTTCCCCGGACATGTCCTCCTTTTGTGTGCTAAAAATAGCGTCCGGGGGGGAATTTGTAAAGCACTCACAATATCCGGGATTTCCCCCTCCCCCGGCAGAGCGAGCGGCTGGGAGGGCTGCAGGAAAGTCCCGGGCTGGACTCCGGAGCAGCTTCCTCCTCCCACCCGCCCCCCCTGCATTCTGAGCCGGCAGCAGCTCCTCCTCCTGCAGCCCGCTCCGGCAGCCCTGTGCAGGGCCAGGGACCGGGTTTTGTTGTGCTGGGGAGCTCAGCCACGTGTCCGGCTCGCACAGAGCCCAACACCCTGTTCTGAGCAGCAGGGTAAGGGGGGGGCAGGAGAAGGGACAGGGAGGTTCTGGAGGGGGAAGTCAAGAAACGGGGGGGGGGGCTTTTGGAGGGGAGTGGAGAAAGTTTTGGGCAGTCAGGGTACAGGTAGGGGGTAGGGTCCTGGGGGGCAGTTGGGGGGGGGGGTCTTAGGAGGGGGCAGTTAGGGGACAAGGAACAGGGAGTCTTAGGTAGGGGGTGGGGTTCTGGAGGGCAGTTAGGAACAGGGGTCCCAGGAGGGGGCAGTCAGGGGACAAGGAGCGGGGGGTAGGGGGCTGGGAGTTCTGGGGGGGAGCTGTCAGGGGGCAGGAGTGGGGAGAGGGATCGGAGCAGTCAGGGGACAGGGAGCAGAGGGGTTTAGATGGGTTGGGAGTTCTGGGGGGGCTGTCAGGGGGCAGGAGTGTGGAGAGGGATCGGAGCAGTCAGGGGACAGGGAGCAGAGGGGTTTAGATGGGTTGGGAGTTCTGGGGGGGGCTGTCAGGGGGTGGGGAGTGGTTGGATGGGGTGTGGGAGTCCCAGGGGTCTGTCTGGGGGTGGGGGTGTGGATAAGGGTTGGGGCAGTCAGGGGACAAGAGGCAAGGAGGCTTAGATAGGGAGTGGAGTCCCGGGGGGCAGTTAGGGGCAGGGGTCCCAGGAGGGGGCAGTCAGGGGACAAGGAACGGGGGGAGGGTTGGGGGTTCTGCGGGGGCAGGAAGTGGGAGGGGCAGGGGCGGGGCTCCTCCCGTCCTCTTTTTTGCTTGTTGAAATATGGTAACCTTCCGGCAGTGACTGAAGAGCGCTGGTGCCAACCGCAGGGCAGCGTGTGGGAACCAGGCACCCCCCCAAATTGGCTGGGAGTTCTACCCTTCCATCTCACCAACTCCTATATAGGGCTAGCCCCGGCTAACAGCTGGGGATCTCTCGCTCATGCCTAGAAGCCTTGCCCCCAGAGTCCAGGCAGCAGGGAGAGCCAGTTCCTCCTTGTCAGGGGTTTTCATTCCCTTCTCCCCACACCTCCAGCGGCTCTGGGAGCTGCTCAGGGGCTTGCCCAGGCAGGCCAGGGGCCGAACCAGCTCCAGAGGTGGCCCTGAGCCCCCGGCCCCGCAGAGCTCAGCAGCTCCTCCCCCTCGGCTCAGCTATGGGGGTGGGGCACATAGGGGGATTGTCTGGGGGGTAGGGGAGCTGGGGAGCTCAGGCTCGAGGGAGGACCCTGGGGAGGGGAGGGGCAGTATAACCACAGTGCTCTCATTCTACCAGGATAGTTCGGAACAATTTCCGCCCCAAAGACAAGCCCCTCGATAGGATGTCTGGAATTTTCAAAGGCGCCACAGGGAGTTGGGTGCCTAAATCCCACTGAATTCCAATCACAGTCGGGTGTCAAACTCCCTTAGGCTCTTTGAAAACTCCCATTTAAATTGTCACTGATGGGTTTCATAATTGACATTCGCTGAGATGGATCTGGCAGCGTCTCCCCCACCCTCCCCAAACGATTTCTTCAGCAGTACGGACTCAGGAAGGATACAGAGCCTTGGTTTACACTTGATTCATCTCTTCAAGGTTTCTTCAAAACCAGCAGAGCAAGAAACTATTCTTATTTTATTTTATTGGTAAAATGAAAGTGTAAGATCTGGAGCCGGATTCTGTGGCCAGGAATGGCCGGGGCGGATTCTGTGGCTGTAGTATTGTGAAATACACAGGACCTGCCTCTAAAAACCCAGCCTCTAGTTACCCCAGGCTGATTTGATTGAGCTAGCTAGCGCGCGCTCTCCCTCCCCTCCCCCCCGCCCCCTTAACCTGATGTTCGTGGCATTTCAGGGTTCCCCAAAGACTGCAGCAACATTCCCAGGGACAGCCCAAGCGGGGTCCATGTCATCCAGCCGGCAGGCTCTCCCCCTCGAGAGGTGTGGTGTGACATGGACACCGAAGGCAAAGGCTGGACCGTTGTCCAGAGAAATTCTTACAACACAGAGATCACCTGGAAGGAGTCCTGGATCACCTACAAGTACGGCTTTGGGAACGTGCAGCAGGATTACTGGCTGGGCAACGAGTACCTGTCCCTGCTCACGCGGCAGACCATCTACAAGGTCCGCTTTGTGGTGGAGGACAAATCCAACAACACCCGCTACGCAGAGTACGACATCTTCAGTGTCGAGGATGAGCCCAGCGGGTACCCGCTGAGTCTGGGCAGGTACTCTGGGGACGGCGAGGACTATCTCACCACCTACCACTCCGGCCTGGGGGGCATACACGACAACATGAAGTTCAGCACAAGTGACAAGGATCAGGACCAGGCCAGTGGGAATTGCGCAAGTAGCTATGGAGGCTGGTGGTACGACAAGTGTCAGAACGTCCTGCTCAATGGGAAAGGCTACATCTACTGGGCAGGGTTCTGTCAGAGTGGGGAGTGCAAGTCTTCCCTCATCCTGGTTAAGCCAACAGACGTGTGCTGGGTCCGGCAGGAGGAACCCATCCTCCTTGGGAGCCGGCGCCGCTGAGAAGGGGAGACAATATTAGATCAGACACGGCGCGCCATCCCCCACCTAACCAGTGCAGTCCCTGCAATGCCTCCACTCTGCTCACTCCCTTCCTGTTGGCTTCTGCACAGTAAATCCCCTGGAATAAACGCTGAGAGCTGACCCCGCCGGTGCGTTCGAATGACACGAAGAGTGTGATTGGTGTGTATAACTGGACCCCCACTTCCACTCTGCCTCGCTGGAAGCCATGTCACTCACTACGACTTTAGACCCACATTAACCTCTGCTTCTCCCAGCCCTGCCACTGCCCCTCGGCATTAGTGATCAATGAATCATGACACTGGATTTCTAGCAACTGTCATTGAGCATTTAAATGGGGGATGACTCAAAGCCAGGACTTTACATCTGAATCCTGCATGTATTAGCAGTGGTGAGTTTGGGTTGAAAAACCTGCCCTCTGTGTTTTTAATAAATATGGTTATTACATGAGAAAACATTGCAACAGTAATTAGTTGCTGATGAACCACTGAGATTAGATAGACGTGCAACGAAACCACACAATAAAGATATTGGTGTCCCTCTTCAACCCAAGGGGCTAGTCAAAGTTTGGGGCCCTGGGGATGTTCCAGTGGGGAGCAGAAATTGGCAGTGGAGTCTGGTAATTTTTTGATGTCTTGTTTATTGACAAGGAACATACAGAGTCCTGCTTCTCCAAACACAGCAGGAACCAACAGCAGGGATTAGCCTCCCTGCTCTCAGCTCCAAGCCTCTTTAGCCAGCACCTGGCCCAAAAGCTCTCTATGCTCCTCCCACGATCACACCATGCTCACAGGCTCTGCTCGGCTTTCCTGCTCTGCCTCCGTGTCCTGGCAGCACTGCCCGGCTTGTCTCTGTCACACACGCACCAGCTCAGAACGATACTCGGTGGCATCCTCTGCCCACCTGGGGCTAGTTTCTGGGCACAGCTCCCTGTGTACAGTACTATAAAATCCCTCCTGGCCAGAGACTCCAAAATCCTTTTCCCTGTAAAGGGTTAAGAAGCTCGGATAACCTGGCTGACACCTGACCCAAAGGACCAATAAGGGGACAAGATACTTTCAAATCTTGGTGGGGGGAAGGCTTTTGTTTGTGCTCTTTGTTTGGGAAGTCATTCGCTCTTGGGACTGAGAGGGACCAGACATCAATCCAGGTTCTCCACATCTTTCTGAACAAGTCTCTCAGATTTCAAACTTGTAAGTAAACAGCCAGGCAAGGCGTGTTAGTTTTTACTTTGTTTTCTCAACATGTAAATGTACCTTTTACTAGAGTGTTTACCTCTGTTTGCTGTACTTTGAATCCGATTTCTAACGCAGCGTTTTGCTCTGGCCTATTGCTCTTTAAGTTTGATTACCCTGTGAAGTTATTTTCCATCCTGATTTTACAGAGATGTTTTTTACCTTTTTTCTTTAATTAAAAGCCTTCTTTTTAAGAACCTGATTGATTTCCCCTTGTTTTAAGATCCAAGAGGTTTGGAACTTGATCCACCAGGAGTTGGTGGGAGGAAGGAGGGGGATGGTTAATTTCTCCTTGTTTTTAGATCCAAGGGGTTTGGATGTGTATTCACCAGGGAATTGGTGAAAGGTTTCTCAAGGCTTCCCAGGGAAGGGAATCCACTTGGGAATGGTGGCAGTGGACCAGATCTAAGCTGGTAGTTAAGCTTAGCAGTTTTCATGCAGGCCCCCACATTTGTACCCTAAAGTTCAGAGTGGGGAAGCAGCCTTGACAAGAGTCTAGTGACTCTCTCACCCTGGGCTCTCCCCAGTATAGACTCTTGTTCACACTAGTCAAATGATGTTCAAATGCTGAGAAGGAGCAGGGAAGAGGCACAGAAATGACTTGTGGCCTGGCCAGCACACCTTCGAGCAGGCAACCCGAGGGGCTGCAGCTAGTCAGCTTGACTAAGCAGTTCCGAGCTCTGTCATTAAGGTCTCTAGTCACCCAGCAGGAGGAGGTAGCTGCATTTCAGGTTTTTGCTCTAGCAGACAAAGGTGTAAGGAGAGCTGGCAAAGCTGATGTTAGAAACATTGACACTGGAAATCCATGTAAGTGTAGAAGAGTGACGGAACCAATCGTGCGGGGACGTGGGAATTCACTCTCACCTGGCCTCTGGGGATGGAGGCAGCACGTGGCTGGCACTTCTCGCTCCTGCCGTACGAGGGGCAGGTGCTGCTACCGACTGCTCCCCCTAACCCCCGCCCTGCTGCGCTCTGGGGATGCTGCCCTGCTGTGGAGCTCTCAGGTGTCTTGAACTGGAATTTGTTTGGCGAGAAACTGCTAAGAAGCCTTATCAGCCCCGAGCAGAGAGTACCTGGGAGCCTGCCTGGGTCGGGCTGGTCTGGTACAGCCTCCCCCCAGATAAGGCTCTTCCCTGGACTTGCCACCCATTGGAATCTGGAACGATTCCCTCCGAGGTAACACCCGGGGCAGCCAGGGCAGGGCAGGGTACGGCCTGCTCCCCGGGAGCATTAGGGCTTTCAGGAGTCAGAGGTGTCAGCGGAGCAGGTTGTACGTTAAAGCAGCGAAGGCAGTTGGGGGGCAGAGGAATTGGGTGCTTTGCCATTGCACTTGATCAGCTCAATTTGAAAATTCTTTCAAAGGAAATCCAGATGTATACATCTGACTGGGGCACATGTACACACATACACACGCACACTCACATGTGCACACACTCATGTGCACATACACGTACACACATGTACACATACATATTTATACAGACGTGCACATACACGCACACACGCGTGTCCCTATAGCGCCCCAGGATGCGACTGACGGGGTGGCTGGCTATTATGGAGGCAGAAGTGGGTTGGGAGAAAATAATCAAGAAGAACTTTTGCTGAAAATGCAAACCTAAGCTGGAAATCTGTGCAGGGCTGGGCTCAGCGAAAATGATCTTTTGAGCTGCTCTTATTAACCGTGGTCCTGTACTTCCTGGTTTGCGTCGGACCCAGGCAGGAGACTGGGCTGCTCTCAGCTGTAGAAGCCATTGGAATGAGCCAGGTCGGAATGAGCCAGGCCCTCAGAGCCTTCTGCCACCAATCGCCCCAGCAGTCACTGATCCACCCCAAACCACGTCCTTCCAGTCAGGCAGTTTCATATGCATACGTCAAACCCTTGGTTTGCCACTCAGACACCACGGTGATGGGCACAGTAAGGACCGAGAGACGCTAAACAGGCAGACAGACAAGGAAATAGTGGCCCTGGCTACAGGTGTGTGTGTGGTGCAAACGGATGAACACCAGTTGCTGGCTGAAAGCACAACCTTAATACCTGCATCTCCTGTCTGTCAGCTATCGTTCGCTTGGCAGTCTGAGCTCCGATTTCTAACGCAGCGTTTTGCTCTGGCCTATTGTGGTTCTCATGTCCGGGGGCGCCTTGGCCCCTGGTATCAGGAGCGGTGCTAAGGAGGCTGCTTTTCAAAGGTCCTTAAGTAGGGTTGTCAACTTTCTACTTGCACAAAACCAAACGCCCTTGACCCAACCCCTTTCATGCCCTTCCCCAAGGCCCCACCCCCACTCACTCCAGCCCAGCCCACCTCCCTCAGTCGCTCGCTCTCACACCCTCACTCACTTTCACTGGGCTGGGGCTGGGGGGTTGGAGTGCAGGGAGGGGTGAGGGCTCCGGTGGGGATGCGGGCTCTGGGATTGGGCTGGAGATTAGGGGTTTGGGGTGCCAGAGGGGGATCCGGGCTGGGGCAGAGGGTTGGGGTGCGGACTCTGGGAGGGAGTTTGGGTGCGGGAGGGGGCTCAGGGCTGGGGTAGGGGATTGGGGTACGGGTGGGGGTGTGGGGTCTGGGAGGGATTAGGGTACAGGAGGGTGTTCCGACCTGGGGCAGGGGGTTGGGGTGCCGGGTGTGAGGTCTGGGAGGGAATTTGGGTGTGGGAGGGGGTTCCGACCTGGGGCAGGGTTTCTGGGTGCGAGCTCCGGCCAGGCGGTGCTTACCTCAGCCAGCTCCTGGTCAATGGCACACCGGTGCTAATGCAGGCTCCTGAACCCTGGTCTCCCTCCGCTGGCAGGCTCTGAGCAAGGCCTGCCCAGAGAACATGGATGATGAGCTCTCGATCCTGCTGACAGCACCCCCCAGCACAGACAAACTCCAGCACATCTTGGAGGTGAGCAGAATGGGGAGGGGCCGCAGGGGTTTTACCTTAGCCCTGGGGACTCCTAGAAAGAAGAGACTGGAAAATCCATGTTTCTATTGGATCCTTCCGACTATGCATTCGTGATATAAACTCACTGGGTGACCTTGGGGTAACTCACTTCCCCCTTACGGCATCAGTCTTCTCCACTATCAAATCTACACTGGGGAAGAAGGACAGAAGCCCCGACAATCACCTTCACCTCTGGGTGTCTGGTCCTGGGAGCCGAAACCAACTGGACTATCTGCCCCATCTCCTATACTGCCCTGTCTTTCCCTCCTAGGGCCTTGTCCTTAGTGCTCAGCCTGGCCCCTTCCCAGCTTGTCCCTGACCTTTAAAGGACGCTCCAAGCCCCTCCCATGCCTGCTTCCCTTGGGGTCTCTCTCCTGGCTGAGCACAGGCTGCCCTTCTATCTCTCAGCAGGCCTGGGTCCTAGTCACAGGCTGCGTCTTGTCACGTGACCCCCACACTTATTCCCTTCGCCCTTGGGAGCTGCATCACCTGGGCCAGGTGCAGTTCAGCTCCAACCCCTTTCCTGGCCATCTCACCCTGGGACAGGTTGAAACTGGAAACCTGTGGGTAACAGTAACTGGTTGCTCCCAAAGGTGCTGAAGACACAATGGAAGAGGAAATCCTTTGGCCTGGATTGAAATTATTCCGACTGAAAGTGAATGAGAGAAAATAGGTCCAGAGTTCTCTTCCTGGCAGCGATGTAGAGGTTCAGGTCAGAAAGGACCATTCTGTGCATCTAGTCGCCCCTCCTGTATAACTCAGGGCCTAGAATGTGACCAAGTGGTTCCTTCAGCCAACCATAGCATGGGACTGAGCCAGAGCACGTCTTTTGGAACGACATCCACATGCAGGAGAGCCAGCTGGCTACCAGAAAATCTCTCTTCTGCAGTGACGTGGGGTTAAGGGACACGGGGGGAAAGACATGGAGGCTGTGACTAAACTTAGAGCAGCAAGGCCAGGATAACTGGGGCTAGGACCCAGGCCTGGCTATCAGATCTGCTGTTTTCTATTCCTGGCTTTGGGACCATGAGCGAGTCTCTGCACCGCTGGGTGCCTCGGTTTCCCCAGCTATCAAATGGAGCTAATCAAGGTTTTGTTTGTTCTCCCCATTTTCCAGGGTGGGAAACCGAGACACAGTTGGGACCTGTCTACACTACAGGTCTGTCGTGCGTTTGTAATCTGCTGACCCCCAACATGTTGTTCAGAGCCTATGGACAACACAGCTCCTAAAGGTACGTTTGTTCTGTGCTTATCCCCTATGTACAAGCAGGGCTGGACAGCATTTCTCACTGTGCTGTGGGGAGCAGGTCCTGGGTACTAAGGGTCTGAAGAAGCTCTCAAGGACTAATTTTTTAAAATAATTGTTATCAATGACTTGGGAGAAAACATACAATCACTGCGGATAAGATTGGGGGGTGACAAAATACAGGCAGAGTGGTAAATCCTGATGGCGAGAGGGCAGTGATACACAGCGATCTGGCTCATTCGGCCAGCTGGACCCATTCAAAGAAAACAAGTTTGAGCAGAGCCCAATGCAAGGTCCTATATGTAGCCACAAGGAACGCCGGCCACACCTCCAGAATGGGGACGTGTATCCAGGAAAGCAGTGACTCTGAAAAGGATTTAGGGGCCAGAGTGGAGAAGCCACTCAACATGAGCTCCCAGTGTGATGCTGTGGTGAACAGGGCTAAAGCCATCATTAGACGTAGGAGCAGAGCCGTGAGTAGGATAGGGAGGTGACACAGCAGCAGTGAGACTGCTATTGGAATACTGCCTCCAGTCTTGGTGTCCTCCTTTGAAAAAGATGGTCCTAGAAATTGGAGCTGGGGCAGCAAAGAGCCACCAAATGTTCTGAGGGCTGGAGAAAAATGCCTTCTAGTGAGCTATTGAAAGAGCTCAACCTGTTTAGCTTATCAAAAGAAGATTGAAGGGGACTTCATTGAAGTGCCTTAATGGAGAGAAAATACTGGGTATTAAAGGGCTCTGTAGTCTAGCAGAGAAAGGCAGAACAAGACCCAATGGCTGGAAGGTGAAAAGAGACAAATTCCTATGACAAATAAGGCACAAATATTCAACAGCGAGGATGATTGAACACAGGAAGAAGCTACCAAGGAAAGTGGTGGATTCTCCATCTCTTGATGTCATTAATAAAGACTAGATGCCTTTCCGGAATGTGTTTGCCCCAAAAGTAGCTATTGTGGTAGACAGGAAGCCTGTGATATGCAGGGGGTCAGATTAGATGCTCTAACGGTCTCTTCTGGCCATAAAGTCTACTCATTTCTGAGAAACCGAGTGTAGTATTGGGAGCAGCTTGTGATATTTTACTGTCTAGCCGGCTTGCTTCCTAGAATGAACACTCATTGAGCGGGGTGATCCACAGGGAGTAGCCCAAACCTCCAAAAGGTCTGGCCTGCGGCAGGACATTAGCAGTGCAGGGGAGGGGTGGGTGTGGCAGTGACATCACAGAGGTCTTTTACAGGACCTCAGCCTATTGGCCAAAGGTGCTGGGGAGGTGGTGACCTCACAGAGGGATGCTGACATCAGCCAGGCAGGACAGGGGCGCAGGGCCAGGGAAACCTCAGAGACCCCTGTGGCTTTGCTTCAGCAAGTCTCCTTCTCGAGGTCTCTCTTTGAGGTCTGAGAGAATATTTGGGTTCATGTATGTGAGCACCAGGAGGAACCTCTTTTGAGTTTTCTCCTTTCTTTTTCCTGATTTCACTAGAAAACTGACGTCCCTGTTTAGAAGGTAAGAGCCTCCGAGAGGTTTGGAACCTGTTCACTCTGCTGCATCTGGCGCCAGCTGAATTTTAGGCATGGAAAACACTAGCTTAAGGTGGTCACATTTTATTCCCCACCTGGGATTTTGTCCCTTAGAATCTCTGGGGACATTAAGGTTTGTCCTTTTTCTTTTACCTTTTCCTCCATCCCTCCCTCCTTTCTCTTCATCTCTTACTTCTTTTGTCCTTTCCCTGTTCCCCTCCCACCACCAGGATGGGTGTGTGTGTCGTGGGGGGTGCTCTACAACTCCCATTGTGGGAGGTCCACTGAAAAATGTGGGGCTGAAATAGTGCTCAGACTGTGATCCCCAGCGGTGACCTGGGCCATCCTTTGGGCTCTCTGGTGAGAACCCTCATCCTCCCGCCCCTCGGTCTCTACCCTGATTGGCTGAGCAGGGGGTTATTGACAGGGAGGAGACTCAGGTCCCTGTTGTTTTCTTTTAAGACCAAGTAAATAGTCATAACCAGTCATATGTTCGACAAATTTTGCTGCTTCTCTGCAGTTCATTATTTTCTCTACCATTCCAGTTCTCCTAAAATACTTGCTGAATAATTACTATGAACTCTTGCTGGTCTGGAACTCACTTGAGAGCACTTTATTCAGATCATTCAATATCTGAAATTCAAGATCCGATGGTTAGTTTGAAAATCAGGGCTCTTGGGTCCTATTCCCAACTCTGCCACGGACTGGCTGTGTGACCTAAGACAAGTCAATTCTCCTTTCTCAGCCTTAGCTTCTCCCTCTTTCAAGTAGGGATAACAATCCGCCCCTACCTACCTCCCGGCGGGTGGAGGATGGGGATCTATTGGAGAGTGTCACTAGGAGCAGTGCATAAGATGAGGTGTCCTATTGTGTTTACTCAGATCAGATTATGACATAATAGAATGGCTGAAATAGTCTATTTTATTTGTATTTTATTATGTTGCAATTGTTAAGAGCAGCAACTACTTAGCTCAGACTGAAACATCTTATCTAATTTTTGAGATCTAAGTGTCTCCTCTTTGTGTAGCTCAAACCTCCAAAGTGTCTGCCCTGTGGCAGGACATTAACACTGCAGGGGAGGAGTGGGTGTGGCAGTGACATCACAAAGGCCTTTTGCAGGACTTCAGCCTATTGGTCAAAGGTGCTGGGGAGGTGGTGACCTCACAGAGAGACGCTGACATCAGCCAGGCAGGACAGGGGCGCAGGGCCAGGGAAACCTCAGAGACCCCTGTGGCTTTGCTTCAGCAAGTCTCCTTCTCGAGGTCTCTCTTTGAGGACTGAGAGAGTATTTAGGTTCACGTACAGGAGCGCCAGGAGGAACCTCTTTTGAGTTTTCTCTTTTCTTTTTCCTGATTTTACTAGAAAACAGACATCCCTGTTTAGAAGGTAAGAGCCTCCGAGAGGTTTGGAACCTGTTCAGTCTGATGCATCTGGCGCCAGCTGAATTCTAGGCATGGAAAACACTAGCTTAAGGTGGTCGAATTTTATTCCCCACCTGGGATTTTGTCCCTTAGAATCACTGGGGACATTAGGGTTTGTCCTTTTTGTTTTACCTTTTCCTCCATCCCTCCCTCCTTTCTCTTCATCTCTTACGTCTTCTGTCCTTTCCTCTGTTCCCCTCCCACCACCAGGAGGACTCTGTGTGTGTGTCGTGGGGGGTGCTCTGCAGTGGGAACAGGGACAATTCTCCAACTTTGGGCAGTCGAGAGCCTGGGTGAGATAAGGGGCGTTAAAGCCCTTTGTGAAGGAGAAAGGGGAGTTTCACGGTGTTGAGCACCAAGGAATTCTAAACTTTGCTAAAACATCTAGTCTGCAGAAACCAGAAATGGTTGGGGCCACATTGTAACCATTGTCTTTTTTAAAGCCCATTGAGGGATGTGAGTCCCACCCTTTTAGGTATCTGGGGTGCTGGGAGAAGAGAAGAGGTGCCTGTCTCCATTTTATGGCCTCAACAAACTAAGTGCTGTGCCCCAGTTCTCGTCAGAGATCCCTGAAAAAGAACGTCTTCCCATCCATTAACATACCTGGAAAGATACTGGAACTCCTTATTAAACAATCAGTTTGTCAGCACCTACAGGACAATTCGGTTCTTAGGACTAGTGAGCATGGACTTGTCAAGAACAAATCATTCCAAACCAATCCTAGCTCCTTCTTTGGCAGGGTTACGGGCCTAGTGGAAGTGGGTAAACAGTAGATGTGATCCATCTTGGTGTTAATAAGGACATTCTCACAAACAAACTAGGGAGATGTGGTCTAGATGCAATTAGTATAATATGTGTGCACAGATGGTTGCAAGCCCGTACTCCAACAGCCCAGAACCAAACAGCAGGAAGCAGATCATGCAATGAACTCCTGCCAGTGCGTGTAGACTGCATTACGTGCACCCCTGTGGGGGAGGAGGAGCTGCTCTGGCTGGGGCAGGGATGGGGAGGGACCAAACAGGCTGGTTAGTGAGAGGCTGCCTTGACCCCAGACTCATGCCCGCTCCCCGCTCGGTTCCAGGATGGCCAGGCTCCTGAGGATGTTCAGGAAGAAGGCTCTGCAGGTGGCCCCAGAGCCTGAGGGAAGCAGCTGCCATCTTCCCCAGGAGCACAGCGGCTCCTCCGTCCCCACTGGCGGAGAAGGAGCTCCCGGCCAGGCCAGGAGGTGGAAGTGCCCAGCCTTCTGGCGGAGAAAACCCGCTCCCAGCGCAGGCGCCGAGGTGGGAGAGGCCAGGTCGAAATGGAGCTGGGCCAGGCTGCGGCTGGGCAGGCAGGACCCAGCGCAGGAGGGGAGCCGGGCAGGGTGACTCTGGGGCATGTTGTGTGGGCAGCAGCGGCCCCAGGAGCCCAGCCCTGATTCCCAGCAGGAGGCATCGCCCTGCCCGGTCACTGAGGACCTTCCAGCCTCCCCAGGGCAGGAGGTGGAGGATCCCTGTCCCACCACCAGCAGCTCAGCCCGCTCCCCATGGGACAGCAGCAGTGACTGGGACTCGGGCAGCAGCGAGGCCGATGGGCGCCGCAGCTTTGTTCCAGGTGAGGAGTCAGGCTGGGCTCAGGGAGAGGTGAAGGCGGGGCTGTGAACACCCTGGGCCCAGGCCCTCGATCAGTGCTATGCGGGCGGGTCCCCAGCCCAGGGGTTTGGCCTGAGCCACATGAACCCCACTGACACTAGATGCTGCCACTTTGGTCCTTGGTGCTCCAGTTGGGGGGAGGCACCTCTCAGGGAGTCCAGGACAGTCTGGGGGGGTCTCTTTGCTATGGGCTCCTGAAGGAGTTGGCTTTGGGGAGAGGCTCACTCCCAGGATCAGATACAGGAGGGGCAGCAGGGTCCAGGGAACAGGTGCTATTCCTGCCCTGCCACTGTCTGTCTGAGAAACCTTGGCCTTGTCATTCCCTGGCTCGGTGCCTCAGTTTCCCTTCTTGCCAGCCTGTGCCTATTTCCCTGCAGTTTCACCTGCGTGTTGGTGCCAGTCCCATCCCCGCACTGCACAGTCTAATACCGGCTCCTCTCTCTTGCCAGCACCATGACACCTGCCGTGGAGCCAGAGCTGGAGACCCACCTCCTCCGAGCTGCCCTGCACGCTGTCTTCACCCTGGACATGGAGAAGGACACCACCCAAGTGCAGGTAGATCATGCTAAAGTCATGGATAGAAGAGCCAGCTGTCATCCTGCCATGAATCCTTGCTAATTGCCTGCAGTGGGATGTGAATGAGAGAGGCCAGGATATGTGTTTGGGGGTCGCACCAGTGCTTCCCGGAGACCCCACTTCCCATCCTGTGGCAAGTTTAGCCCCAGTTTCCCTAACTCTGACCCATGGCTCTCCCTTGCTTTCAGGATCTGCCTAGGGTCTTGCCAGACCTCCTGGACGCCATGCTGGGGAACCTGCTGGCAGCGTCCCCAGACACCGACAGGTTCCAGTACATCTTGGAGGTGAGCCCGATGAGACGGGTGGGGGCAATTTTACCTTCACTCTTAGATCCATTTTCCAGTCAGTCCTCCTAGCCAGGCCCCCAGTGGGCATCCTTGGTCAGGGCAGTCAGTGCAATGCCTCCTTTCCCCACAGCACATTAACTACTGGATCGTGTCCAGGGTGCCGCGAGAGAGAGCCAGGGCCGTTAAGAGCAGCACGGCCCTGCTCAGATCCACCATCACCCTCCCCGAGTTTGACATAAGTGACCTCTGACCCCAGCTTCCTGACTCCAGGGGTAGGTGGGCTGGCTCCGACGGGCTGTAGGATCTGCTGCTGCAGGGGCTGTGGGTTAGGAGTGTTCCTCTTTGGGGGGGCAGAGTCAGAGCAGAGAGTGAGCCTGGCTTGAGTCAAGTTCTTCTTGTCTAAGTTAAGTGGTGACTCTGGGCTTTTAAGGGGGCTGTGCTCCAGGTTCATGCCTCCGTGTCATCCTGGAGCAGCTGGGGAAGCAAGTCCTCATGGAGGGCCCTGCCCACAGCCCTGTGCTCCAGGCTTCCTTGGGGGCAGAGGAAATTAAGGGTCTGGCTCTAGCATCTCCTGCAGAGGGGCTGAGGGGAAGGAGAGTCCTGGCCCGGGGGGGACTGGGAGCTGACAGGAAAATGCTGATGGAGTCCCCTCTCCCTCTCCCGTCCATTAGAACTCAGCGGAATTCCCCAGGATGGGTCACCACATGGCACAGCTGGCTCTGTCCGTCAGTGACCCAGCCAAGGACATCAGCCGGCAGGCCAGGGAGGGGGTAACCGGCTCTACCAGCTGCTGCTGCACCAGTGGGGTAAGGAACCCAGCTGGGAAATGGCACCTGCTAGAAGAGTGAGACTGGGACCCCAGCCAATTTCTCTCAGACTGACCCCGGCTGGAGGATGAGTCTCTCTATCTCTTTCTGTGTTCCACACCACGCCCTGCAATTCTGTTGGGCCGGGCACGCAGCGAGGACTCTGCCCACTGTGCAGCCACCAATGGGATTGGAAGGACACAAGCCCTGCAACCAGAAGGACAAATGTGTGTGTGTCTCTCTCCCTGTCATCTACTCCCTCCTGGGGGAAACCCAGCAGCTGATGGGGGACAAGGTGAGCAGCTGCATTAGACTCAGGAGATTGGGGCGGGGCCCAGGCCTCATTCCCATCCTGTGGGGCCTGGCACAAGGAGCCTGGTGGGGAATGAAAGGGAGAGCAGGTGCTCCTGGGAAGGGAGATGAATTCGCCTACATGAGCAGGAGCGAGCCAGCTTATCCCCGGAGCAGCTCCACCCAGCTCTTTAGCCAGACTAATTAATGACAAGCTTTGCCTCATCCCAGACTTATGTTCTTAGGACAGGGTGCTATCACTCTTGGGAAGGGCAGGAGAGTCCCCCAAGTGCCCTCTGCGAGACTCTCCTGTCCCACAGGGCCACACCCAATTCCTAGTGGTCTGGTGTCTGTGTCACCCGAGCCACCACCCAGAGTTGCTCCCATCACTGGCAGCCTGGGAGGCCAAGGACTGACGGGTGATGGCGTCTGACCAGGCAGGGCTGAGGCACATGGGCAGGGGACGCTTGTCCTGCTGCTGGCAAGCCTGGACCCGTTCTGGAGAGAACAAGAGGATTCAGTCAGCAGTAGGGTTACCATGTCTAATAAATAAAAAAAGAGGACCCTCCACAGGCCCTGGCCCCGCCCATTTCCCCACCCTTAGACCCGCCCCAACTCCGCTCCTTCCCCGCCCTAATTCCGCCCCCTCCTCCCTACCACTCCCAGCCATGGGGAAAGGGCTGCCCCAGCGCTACCGGCTTCACGGTTTGCCGGGCAGCCCCCAGACCCTGCGCCCCCGGCCAGCGCTTCCCCAGAGCACCTGGAACCTTAAAGTCTGAGAGGGGAGGAGCGGAGCAGCTCAGCTGGAGCCGGGGAGGAGAAGTGCCTGGCCCGTGGCTCAGGGTCCGGAGGCAGGGGGGGCTGCCCGAAGCCAGTAGCGCTGGCTCGGGCAGCTCGGCTCTTAAAGTCTGAGAGGGGAGGAGCGGAGCAGAGCAGCCGCAGGAGGGGAAGTGCCCGGCCGGCATTTTCTCGGACATGTTTGGCTTTTCGGCAATTCCCCCCGGACGGGGGTTTGATTGCCGAAAAGCAGGACATGTCCGGGAAAAAACGGACGTATGGTAACCCTAGTCAGCAGGGGCTGCCGATCCGTCCCATTCACCAGGGCTGCCATCCTGCGGCTTCCGCATTAGTGGCTGGGGAAAGGGAAATGGGATGGGGGTGACTTGGGGAAAGGTCTCAACCTCCCCACATCCCACTTCACTGCTGCCAGAATCCCTCCTGCCCCCCTGCTACAGTCCCCTCCCTACCCAACCTGGGTGGGGCTGGAGGAGAGGGGTCTGAGAACTTGAGCTGTGGATTGGAGGTGGAACAGCTGTCAGGGGCACTGAGGGGGAAGTGGCAGGAGCTCCCCGTACAAGGAGGGGGGTTGGCACTGGAGGTCACTAGGAAGGACAACAAGACTCCATCCTGGGGGTCAGGAGGGGGAATCCATCCCTCAGAGGTGGGCAGGGGCTGGGTGGAAATGCTGCTGGTTCCAGGGGCCGTTAATCCCCCCTGATTCCTCGGAGGCGTCTGAGTCTCAGACAGGTTCTCGTTCCCTTGCAGCAGGAGGATGTCACGGCCAATGTGATCGCCAGCTCCGTATCATGCGGCACTTGCACCAGGTGCCCGAGGCGCTGCTGGGCCTGTGCCTCTGAGGCCACCAGCAACTCCCGCTCTCTGCTGCAGGTACTGCTCTGGCTCTCTGTAAATGGGGAGCTAGTGGAAGGGGAAGTGGAGCCCCCTGGCACTCACAGAAACCCTCTCCCCTCTCTGTGGAGCAGGGTCCTTTCCTCTGCCCCCAAATTCCTTCATCTGGGACAGGAGCTCTTTCCCTCACACCCATTCCCCTCCCCCCTTTCCTTGATCTACCCCCATCCCATTCCCCCTGCGCCCAGGCAGAGCTCTGCCTGCCCCATATGGTGCAGAAAGGCCTGTGATATGCAGGGGGTCAGATTAGATGCTCTAACGGTCTCTTCTGCCCATAAAGTCTACTCATTTCTGAGAAACCGAGTGTAGCATTGGGAGCAGCCTCTGCTGTTTTACTGTCTAGCCGGCTTGCTTCCTAGAATGAACACTCATTGAGCGGGGTGATCCACAGGGAGTAGCTCAAACCTCCAAAGGGTCTGGCCTGTGGCAGGACATTAGCACTGCAGGGGTGGGGTGGGTGTGGCAGTGACATCACAAAGGCCTTTTGCAGGACCTCAGCCTATTGGTCAAAGGTGCTGGGGAGGTGGCAACCTCACAGAGAGATGCTGACATCAGCCAGGCAGGACAGGGGCGCAGGGCCAGGGAAACCTCTGAGTCCCCTGTAGCTTTCCTTCAGCAAGTCTCCTTCTCGAGGTCTCTCTTTGAGGACTGAGAGAGTATTAGGGGTCACGTACGTGAGCGCCAGGAGGAACCTCTTTTGAGTTTTCTCCTTTCTTTTTCCTGATTTCACTAGAAAACAGACGTCCCTGTTGTTAGGCCCAAAAACTGAAAAACATGTTTTTCTCGGCTTCTGCTTGTTATCCCAGTAAATATCCTTATCTTAGCTTTCACTGTTGTTTCCCATGCATGAAGCTACACGTATACAGGATGTATATAGAAGATATATGGCAAAGGGGAGTGGGTTGGACGGACCCTGGGAAAGGAATGTGAAGGACGGGAAGCTAAACAGATGTATCCTGATTACTACTAGGACTAAACTTAAACAATGCATAGGTTAGCAGAATTTAGACACGCTAAGTTGTTTGTCTCTCTGTATAAAAAGGGCCCAGTTGTGCTTGTAAGGTGTGTCTCTTTCTCAGGCACTAGCCGAGTAGAGCACCCTCTCAGCTGACTGACTAATAAAGGGTCTGGTATTTGTCCTCTTGTCTCTCCGTGCCTCCTTGGGGTAATTGGGCAGCTCCAGGGGGGAAACGAGCCCATTTGGCTAACAAAATGGCGACCACGAAGGGACTTCTCTCCCTGTAGAGGGCACTGACCGACGGCCGAGGGCGATTCCGAGGAGTGGCCACCTCGAGCTGTCGCTTTGCTCGGGCCTCGGATTGTCATTATCGGCCGGGGCGGCTGCGTCCTCTCTGAAGAGAACTCCGAAGGACACGGAAGCAAGACGGCTCCAGAAGGGGGGGAAGTCTGACTGCCGGACGCGGCCACTTCGGGCGGTAAGTGCGTTTACCTCCTGGGTTTGAGGAATAACGCCCCCGAGGTGTGGGTTGGACAGTGGAAATCCCCTAGGCAGCCTGTATACAGGAAGGTATGTTAACATTATTGTAGCTTTGTAAATGTCTTGTTATTGTGTTTTTGGTTAAAAAGGGTAAGCAAATAACGGCCAATGAGTAATGTAACTAACTCCACAAGTCCATGGGCCGTTTTTAACCATTATTGGGATTTGGAACAACCTCAGGGAATACTCTTGTTTCTGGGAGGGGTAATCTTATTTCTCCTCTTAATGGTGTGTTGGAAACCAAGATTGTAACTGATTAGGGGTTCTGTGTGAGAGATGAATGAATGCCGCTGACAGGTCTGAGGCTTAAGCTGACTTCAGCCGCCCCAAGACTCCTGCGAGGGGAAACCCGGTGACCAGGATATCTTGATTGCAAGGGGGGTCAGCCGAACCTCGTGACCCAGCGGATATCTGAGTGAGGACTAGATCCCTACCCCTTCTCCCTCTTGATACCTCTGTCTCGGAAAACTCTGGACAAAGCAGAATGGGGTCTGGACAAAGCACTTTCTCCGGGACACCCCTGGGATGTATGCTGGATAACTGGAAGGCGTTTAGACGCCAGGCTGACTATGGAATTGTATTATGTAAAGACAACCTTGTGAAATTCTGTACTCTTGAATGGACGACATTTGGGGTGGAATGGCCTGAGGGAGGGACACTCAAACCAGGGATTGTACAAGCTGTACATAGCATTGTGACCCAGGATGGGCATTGGGACCAATATCCCTATATAGACATTTGGCAGGACCTTGTGGCCAATCCTCCCCCATGGTTGCAAAAATGTAAAACACAAAATATTAAAATCTTAATGGCCCGTGCCCCTATTAAGAAACCCTGTCCCCCTGTTAAGAAATCTTGTCCGCAGGCTGTAATTCCCTCGGCCCCTGATCCTATGCCCCCTCCCCCTTTGTATCCTGGCCTCCCCGTTCTGGCATCC
>NW_027053342.1:0-5000 GCF_011386835.1 Chrysemys picta bellii
CGTCCCCCCCCCCTTAAAACCTAGGGGTTGACCTGGTGGCCGGAAAGCGAACCGGCCAGCCGGTGAACCCGTCCGATTCCACGGGTTGACCTGGTGGCCGGGAAGCGAACCGGCCAGCAGGTGAACCCGTTCGATTCCACGGGTTGACCTGGTGCCCGGGAGGGGACTCTGAAAATTTTTCAGCCCTTTCGACTCGGGGTTGACCTGGTGGCCGAGAGGGGACTCGCACGGCAGGCAAGCCGCCCTGGGCTCACCCTCCCCGGCCGCAGCGAGGGACTGCCACCCGGCCGACTGGATCGGGCCCCTGGAAGTCTGGAAAAAAGAATGGAACCTGACGCCTCCGAGGAGGGGGCGCCCAGGGAAGGAGGGAGATCCGGGTTGACCTGGTGACCGGACGGGAAAGAGGCCACCGGGCGTCCCCCCCTTAAAACCTAGGGGGTTGACCTGGTGGCCGGAAAGCGAACCGGCCAGCCGGTGAACCCGTCCGATTCCACGGGTTGACCTGGTGGCCGGGGAAGCGAACCGGCCAGCAGGTGAACCCGTTCGATTCCACGGGTTGACCTGGTGCCCGGGAGGGGACTCTGAAAATTTTTCAGCCCTTTCGACTCGCGGTTGACCTGGTGGCCGAGAGGGGACTCGCACGGCAGGCAAGCCGCCCTGGGCTGACCCTCCCCGGCCGCAGCGAGGGACTGCCTCCCGGCCGACAGGATCGGGCCCCTGGAAGTCTGGGGGGGGGGGGGAATCGCCCCACGCCTCCGAGGAGGGCTGCCCGGGCGGGCCTGGCCCCGGAGCTCGAAAAAAAAAAAAAGGATCGGGCCCACTAGAGACATGGACCAGGCCGCCCTGGGCTCACCCTCCCGGCCGCAGCGAGGGACTGCCTCCCGGCCGACTGGATCGGGCCCCTGGAAGTCTGGGGGGGGGGGGGAAATGGAACCTGACGCCTCCGAGGAGGGGACGCCCAGGGAAGGAGGGAGATCCGGGTTGACCTGGTGACCGGACGGGAAAGAGGCCACCGGGCGTGCCCCCGTTAAAACCCCTAGGGGTTGACCTGGTGGCCGGAAAGCAAACCGGCCACTGGGTAGGCCGGTCGGCAACCTAGGGGTTGACCTGGTGGCCGGGAAGCGAACCGGCCAGCAGGTGAACCCGTCCGATTCCACGGGTTGACCTGGTGCCCGGGAGGGGACTCTGAAAATTTTTCAGCCCTTTCGACTCGGGGTTGACCTGGTGGCCGAGAGGGGCCTCGCACGGCAGGCAAGCCGCCCTGGGCTCACCCTCCCCGGCCGCAGCGAGGGACTGCCCCTCCCCACCCCCCGGCTGACAGGATCGGGCGCACTGGAAGTCCGGGACAGTATTTTCCCCGACGCCGGGGAGGGCGGGCGGAGGGGCTCTGGCGGCCAGCCCGGGCCCCGGAGCTCGAAAAGGAAAAAAGGACCGGGCCCGCGAGAGACGGGGGCCCTGCCGCAGGGGGGGGGGCAGTCCGACCGGGGCTCACCGTGCGGCAGGCCCGGGCGTCGGCAGGGAAAGCGGGCGAGGAGGCGCGGGGCCGGGTGCCTACGGCCATACCGGACCGAACGCCCCCGATCCCGTCCGATCTCGGAAGGTAAACCGTCCCGGGCCTGGCTAGTACTTGGATGGGTGACCGCCTGGGAATCCCAGGTGCCGTAGGCAGCTTTTCCCGGTCCGAGTCAGCTCTCTCTCCTTTTCTGGGGGGGAAGGAGAGGGGGGGACGGGCCGGAAAGCCCCTCGTCGCTCCTGCCGAGTCGGAGGTCGCGGCCGCAGGTCACGGGTCTGGGCGCCTGGGGTCCGGCTCCCCACCCACCCGGCTTCCTCCGCGGAGGACCCCCCCCGGGGCCACCGAAGCCGCTGGGGGAGACGCCGGGCATGGGGCGGACTGGCCCGGACCCTCCCGGCCGCCGGCCCGCAGGTCCGCCCCGAATCCCCCCCCGCGGCCACCCAGGCCAGGCCTGGCCAGGCGGGACGGACGGCGGGTGTCCAGCGCCCAGCGGCTTCCTCCAGCGGGGACCCACGGACCCCAAAGCCGCAGGGGGAGGCCCCGGGCCTGGGACGGACTCGCTCGGACCCCCTGCGCCCGGCCGCCGGCCCGCGGGACCGCCCCGAATCCCCCCGCGGCCACCCAGGCCAGGCCTGGCCAGGCGGGACGGACGGCGGGTGTCCAGCGCCCAGCGGCTTCCTCCAGCGGGGACCCACGGACCCCAAAGCCGCAGGGGGAGACCCCAGGCCCGGGACCGACTCGCTCGGACCCCCCGCCTCCCCTGCGCCCGGCCGCCGGCCCGCGGGACCGCCCCGAATCCCCCCGCGGCCACCCAGGCCAGGCCTGGCCAGGCGGGACGGACGGCGGGTGTCCAGCTCCCAGTGGCTTCCGCCAGCGGGGACCCACGGACCCCAAAGCCGCAGGGGGAGGCCCCGGGCCCGGGACGGACTCGCTCGGACCCCCCGCCTCCCCTGCGCCCGGCCCCCGGCCCGCGGGACCGCCCCGAATCCCCCCGCGGCCATCCAGGCCAGGCCTGGCCTGGCGGGCCGGTGTGCAGCTCCCCCGGGCTTCCTCCCCCGACGACCCGCGCCCCCCTGAGCCGCAGGCGGAGACCCCGGCCCCGGGGCGGACCGGCCCGGGCTCGCCCGAGCCCCCTGCGCCCGGCCCGCAGGACCGCCCCCCCGAATCCCCCGGGAGAGGCCCGGCCTGCACGCCACTGACGACCCGCGGCCCCCAAAGTCGCAGGAGGCGCCCCCCCCCCCCGGTTAGCCCCGTCTCGCTCCGCGCCCCCCGCCCCTCGCTGCCGGGACCGGGCGCCGCCCCAGAGTCAGCCGCAGCCGGCCGGCCTGAGAGCTGCCCTCCTGTGGACGACGGTGAGTTTACCTTGATACTAACCGGCCGTCAGCCAGGTCAACCCCATTGCTAGACTGGGGTGGACCTGGTGGCCGAGTGGGGACTTGGAACATTTGACAGCTGCTTCCCGGGGCTTGACCGGTTGTCCTGAACGCCCCCCACCCCCACCCCCAGCCCCCGGCTCCTGCTCCCCTCTCCCCAGCCTCGGTGCTCCGCTCCCTGCCTCGGAGGCTGCCTCTCTGCGGCGCCTGCATCGCCTCCGAGGACGCGCACCCTCCGGAGGCTGGACGTAAACCCACCACTGCCGCCGACCCGGCTCTCCGAGGGACGACTGTGAGGCCCCCCACCCCACCCCACCCCCGGACCGCCCTGGGGACGACTGCTAAGCCTCCCCCACCGGACCGCCCGGGGGAAGACTGCGACGCCTCCCGCCAGGCCCCCACCCAGCCTGGGGGAAGACTGCTAAGCCTCCCCCCCACACACACACACACACACTGTCGGGGGATGACGATTAAGCCTCTCCCGGACTGCCCGGGGGAAGACTATTAAGCCTCCCCTGGAACCACTATTAAGCCTGCCCCCGGAGTCCTCGGGGGATGACTGCTAAGCCTCCCCCACCGGACCACCCGGGGCAAGACTGCTAAGCCTCCCTCCCACACACACACACACTGTCAGGGGAGGACTATTAAGCTTTCCCGCTGGAGCGCCCGGGGCGGACGACTGTTAAGCCTGCCCCCGGAGTCCTCGGGGGAGGACTATTAAGCTTTCCCCCCTGGAGCGCCCGGGGGGGGGGGGGGGGGGGACGACTATTAAGCCTGGCCCCCGGAGTCCTCGGGGGACGACTATTAAGCCTCCCCCGGACCTGCTCCCTCTCGACTATTAAGCCCCCCCTCTGCGGTCCTCAGCACCACTGCCGCGCTGCCCTGGGAGTGGGGTGACATCCGGTCCGGAAAGCAAACCGGCCACCAGGTCAACCCGTCGAATCCAATGGGTTGACCTGGTGGCCGGAAAGCAAACCGGTCGCCAGGTCAACCCGTCGAATCCAATGGGTTGACCTGGTGGCCGGAAAGCAAACCGGCCGCCAGGTCAACCCAGTAGATTCAGCGGGTTGACCTGGTGGCCGAACGGGGACTTTGAAAATTTGACAGCCGCTTCCCGGGGGTTGACCTGTTGTCCCGGTGGGGACTTTGAACATTTGACAGCCGCCTCCCAGGGCTTGACCTGTTGTCCCGGTGGGGACTTTGAACATTTGACAGCCGCCTCCCAGGGCTTGACCTGTTGTCCCGGGGGGGACTTTGAACATTTTACAGCCGCTTCCCGGGGCTTGACCTGGTGGCCGAGTGGGGACTTTGAACATTTGACAGCCGCTTCCCGGGGGTTGACCTGTTGTCCTGAACGCCCCCCACCTCCCCCCCCCCGGCTCCTGCTCCCCACTCCCCAGCCTCGGTGCTCCGCTCCCTGCCTCGGAGGCTGCCTCTCTGCGGCGGCTGCATCGCGTCCGAGGACGCTCACCCTCCGGAGGCTGGATGTAAAGCCTGACACCCGCCACCGCCGCCGACACGGCTCTCGGAGGGACGACTCTGAGGCCTCCCCCCACCCCCGGACCGCCCTGGGGACGACTGCTAAGCCTCCCCCCCGCCCACACCCACACCCACACTGTCGGGGGATGACTCTTAAGCCTCTCCCGGACTGCCTGGGGAACGACTATTAAGCCTGCCCCCCCCGGAGCACTCGGGGGACGACTATTAAGCCTCCCGCGGACTGCCCGGGGGATGACTATTAAGCCTCCCCTGGAAGGACTATTAAGCCTCCCCCGGACTGGCCGGGGGACGCCTATTAAGCCTATCCTCGGGGGAGGACTATTAAGCTTTTCCCCCTGGAGCGCCCGGGGGGACGACGATTAAGCCTGGCCCCCGGAGTACCCGGGGGACGACTATTAAGCCTCCCCCGGACTGGCCGGGGGACGACTATTAAGCCTCCCCCGGACCTGCTCCCTCTCGACTATTAAGCCCCCCTCTGTGGTCCTCAAGACCACTGCCGTGCTGCCCTGGGAGTGGGGTGACACCCGGGCCGGAAAGCAAACCGGCCACCAGGTCAACCCGTCGAATCCAATGGGTTGACCTGGTGGCCGGAAAGCAAACCAGCCGCCAGGTCA
>NW_027053342.1:17500-22500 GCF_011386835.1 Chrysemys picta bellii
ATCGGGCCCCTGGAAGTCTGGGGGGGGGGGGAATCGCCCCACGCCTCCGAGGAGGGCTGCCCGGGCGGGCCTGGCCCCGGAGCTCGAAAAAAAAAAAAAGGATCGGGCCCACTAGAGACATGGACCAGGCCGCCCTGGGCTCACCCTCCCCGGCCGCAGCGAGGGACTGCCTCCCGGCCGACTGGATCGGGCCCCTGGAAGTCTGGGGGGGGGGGGGGGAAATGGAACCTGACGCCTCCGAGGAGGGGACGCCCAGGGAAGGAGGGAGATCCGGGTTGACCTGGTGACCGGACGGGAAAGAGGCCACCGGGCGTGCCCCCGTTAAAACCCCTAGGGGTTGACCTGGTGGCCGGAAAGCAAACCGGCCACTGGGTAGGCCGGTCGGCAACCTAGGGGTTGACCTGGTGCCCGGGAAGCGAACCGGCCAGCAGGTGAACCCGTTCGATTCCACGGGTTGACCTGGTGCCCGGGAGGGGACTCTGAAAATTTTTCAGCCCTTTCGACTCGGGGTTGACCTGGTGGCCGAGAGGGGACTCGCACGGCAGGCAAGCCGCCCTGGGCTCACCCTCCCCGGCCGCAGCGAGGGACTGCCTCCCGGTCGACTGGATCGGGCCCCTGGAAGTCTGGAAAAAAGAATGGAACCTGACGCCTCCGAGGAGGGGGCGCCCAGGGAAGGAGGGAGATCCGGGTTGACCTGCTGACCGGACGGGAAAGAGGCCACCGGGCGTCCCCCCCCCCTTAAAACCTAGGGGTTGACCTGGTGGCCGGAAAGCGAACCGGCCAGCAGGTGAACCCGTTCGATTCCACGGGTTGACCTGGTGCCCGGGAAGCGAACCGGCCAGCAGGTGAACCCGTTCGATTCCACGGGTTGACCTGGTGCCCGGGAAGCGAACCGGCCAGCAGGTGAACCCGTTCGATTCCACGGGTTGACCTGGTGCCCGGGAAGCGAACCGGCCAGCAGGTGAACCCGTTCGATTCCACGGGTTGACCTGGTGCCCGGGAGGGGACTCTGAAAATTTTTCAGCCCTTTCGACTCGGGGTTGACCTGGTGGCCGAGAGGGGACTCGCACGGCAGGCAAGCCGCCCTGGGCTCACCCTCCCCGGCCGCAGCGAGGGACTGCCACCCGGCCGACTGGATCGGGCCCCTGGAAGTCTGGAAAAAAGAATGGAACCTGACGCCTCCGAGGAGGGGGCACCCAGGGAAGGAGGGAGATCCGGGTTGACCTGCTGACCGGACGGGAAAGAGGCCACCGGGCGTCCCCCCCCCCTTAAAACCTAGGGGTTGACCTGGTGGCCGGAAAGCGAACCGGCCAGCCGGTGAACCCGTCCGATTCCACGGGTTGACCTGGTGGCCGGGAAGCGAACCGGCCAGCAGGTGAACCCGTTCGATTCCACGGGTTGACCTGGTGCCCGGGAGGGGACTCTGAAAATTTTTCAGCCCTTTCGACTCGGGGTTGACCTGGTGGCCGAGAGGGGACTCGCACGGCAGGCAAGCCGCCCTGGGCTCACCCTCCCCGGCCGCAGCGAGGGACTGCCACCCGGCCGACTGGATCGGGCCCCTGGAAGTCTGGAAAAAAGAATGGAACCTGACGCCTCCGAGGAGGGGGCGCCCAGGGAAGGAGGGAGATCCGGGTTGACCTGGTGACCGGACGGGAAAGAGGCCACCGGGCGTCCCCCCCTTAAAACCTAGGGGTTGACCTGGTGGCCGGAAAGCGAACCGGCCAGCCGGTGAACCCGTCCGATTCCACGGGTTGACCTGGTGGCCGGGAAGCGAACCGGCCAGCAGGTGAACCCGTTCGATTCCACGGGTTGACCTGGTGCCCGGGAGGGGACTCTGAAAATTTTTCAGCCCTTTCGACTCGCGGTTGACCTGGTGGCCGAGAGGGGACTCGCACGGCAGGCAAGCCGCCCTGGGCTGACCCTCCCCGGCCGCAGCGAGGGACTGCCTCCCGGCCGACAGGATCGGGCCCCTGGAAGTCTGGGGGGGGGGGGGAATCGCCCCACGCCTCCGAGGAGGGCTGCCCGGGCGGGCCTGGCCCCGGAGCTCGAAAAAAAAAAAAAGGATCGGGCCCACTAGAGACATGGACCAGGCCGCCCTGGGCTCACCCTCCCCGGCCGCAGCGAGGGACTGCCTCCCGGCCGACTGGATCGGGCCCCTGGAAGTCTGGGGGGGGGGGGAAATGGAACCTGACGCCTCCGAGGAGGGGACGCCCAGGGAAGGAGGGAGATCCGGGTTGACCTGGTGACCGGACGGGAAAGAGGCCACCGGGCGTGCCCCCGTTAAAACCCCTAGGGGTTGACCTGGTGGCCGGAAAGCAAACCGGCCACTGGGTAGGCCGGTCGGCAACCTAGGGGTTGACCTGGTGGCCGGGAAGCGAACCGGCCAGCAGGTGAACCCGTCCGATTCCACGGGTTGACCTGGTGCCCGGGAGGGGACTCTGAAAATTTTTCAGCCCTTTCGACTCGGGGTTGACCTGGTGGCCGAGAGGGGCCTCGCACGGCAGGCAAGCCGCCCTGGGCTCACCCTCCCCGGCCGCAGCGAGGGACTGCCCCTCCCCACCCCCCGGCTGACAGGATCGGGCGCACTGGAAGTCCGGGACAGTATTTTCCCCGACGCCGGGGAGGGCGGGCGGAGGGGCTCTGGCGGCCAGCCCGGGCCCCGGAGCTCGAAAAGGAAAAAAGGACCGGGCCCGCGAGAGACGGGGGCCCTGCCGCAGGGGGGGGGGCAGTCCGACCGGGGCTCACCGTGCGGCAGGCCCGGGCGTCGGCAGGGGAAAGCGGGCGAGGAGGCGCGGGGCCGGGTGCCTACGGCCATACCGGACCGAACGCCCCCGATCCCGTCCGATCTCGGAAGGTAAACCGTCCCGGGCCTGGCTAGTACTTGGATGGGTGACCGCCTGGGAATCCCAGGTGCCGTAGGCAGCTTTTCCCGGTCCGAGTCAGCTCTCTCTCCTTTTCTGGGGGGGAAGGAGAGGGGGGGACGGGCCGGAAAGCCCCTCGTCGCTCCTGCCGAGTCGGAGGTCGCGGCCGCAGGTCACGGGTCTGGGCGCCTGGGGTCCGGCTCCCCACCCACCCGGCTTCCTCCGCGGAGGACCCCCCCCGGGGCCACCGAAGCCGCTGGGGGAGACGCCGGGCATGGGGCGGACTGGCCCGGACCCTCCCGGCCGCCGGCCCGCAGGTCCGCCCCGAATCCCCCCCCGCGGCCACCCAGGCCAGGCCTGGCCAGGCGGGACGGACGGCGGGTGTCCAGCGCCCAGCGGCTTCCTCCAGCGGGGACCCACGGACCCCAAAGCCGCAGGGGGAGGCCCCGGGCCTGGGACGGACTCGCTCGGACCCCCTGCGCCCGGCCGCCGGCCCGCGGGACCGCCCCGAATCCCCCCGCGGCCACCCAGGCCAGGCCTGGCCAGGCGGGACGGACGGCGGGTGTCCAGCGCCCAGCGGCTTCCTCCAGCGGGGACCCACGGACCCCAAAGCCGCAGGGGGAGACCCCAGGCCCGGGACCGACTCGCTCGGACCCCCCGCCTCCCCTGCGCCCGGCCGCCGGCCCGCGGGACCGCCCCGAATCCCCCCGCGGCCACCCAGGCCAGGCCTGGCCAGGCGGGACGGACGGCGGGTGTCCAGCTCCCAGTGGCTTCCGCCAGCGGGGACCCACGGACCCCAAAGCCGCAGGGGGAGGCCCCGGGCCCGGGACGGACTCGCTCGGACCCCCCGCCTCCCCTGCGCCCGGCCCCCGGCCCGCGGGACCGCCCCGAATCCCCCCGCGGCCATCCAGGCCAGGCCTGGCCTGGCGGGCCGGTGTGCAGCTCCCCCGGGCTTCCTCCCCCGACGACCCGCGCCCCCCTGAGCCGCAGGCGGAGACCCCGGCCCCGGGGCGGACCGGCCCGGGCTCGCCCGAGCCCCCTGCGCCCGGCCCGCAGGACCGCCCCCCCGAATCCCCCGGGAGAGGCCCGGCCTGCACGCCACTGACGACCCGCGGCCCCCAAAGTCGCAGGAGGCGCCCCCCCCCCCCCGGTTAGCCCCGTCTCGCTCCGCGCCCCCCGCCCCTCGCTGCCGGGACCGGGCGCCGCCCCAGAGTCAGCCGCAGCCGGCCGGCCTGAGAGCTGCCCTCCTGTGGACGACGGTGAGTTTACCTTGATACTAACCGGCCGTCAGCCAGGTCAACCCCATTGCTAGACTGGGGTGGACCTGGTGGCCGAGTGGGGACTTGGAACATTTGACAGCTGCTTCCCGGGGCTTGACCGGTTGTCCTGAACGCCCCCCACCCCCACCCCCAGCCCCCGGCTCCTGCTCCCCTCTCCCCAGCCTCGGTGCTCCGCTCCCTGCCTCGGAGGCTGCCTCTCTGCGGCGCCTGCATCGCCTCCGAGGACGCGCACCCTCCGGAGGCTGGACGTAAACCCACCACTGCCGCCGACCCGGCTCTCCGAGGGACGACTGTGAGGCCCCCCACCCCACCCCACCCCCGGACCGCCCTGGGGACGACTGCTAAGCCTCCCCCACCGGACCGCCCGGGGGAAGACTGCGACGCCTCCCGCCAGGCCCCCACCCAGCCTGGGGGAAGACTGCTAAGCCTCCCCCCCACACACACACACACACACTGTCGGGGGATGACGATTAAGCCTCTCCCGGACTGCCCGGGGGAAGACTATTAAGCCTCCCCTGGAACCACTATTAAGCCTGCCCCCGGAGTCCTCGGGGGATGACTGCTAAGCCTCCCCCACCGGACCACCCGGGGCAAGACTGCTAAGCCTCCCTCCCACACACACACACACTGTCAGGGGAGGACTATTAAGCTTTCCCGCTGGAGCGCCCGGGGCGGACGACTGTTAAGCCTGCCCCCGGAGTCCTCGGGGGAGGACTATTAAGCTTTCCCCCCTGGAGCGCCCGGGGGGGGGGGGGGGGGGGACGACTATTAAGCCTGGCCCCCGGAGTCCTCGGGGGACGACTATTAAGCCTCCCCCGGACCTGCTCCCTCTCGACTATTAAGCCCCCCCTCTGCGGTC
>NW_027053342.1:35000-37396 GCF_011386835.1 Chrysemys picta bellii
TTTTTTTCTTCCCCCAGCCCGCTTCCTCCGGGTTGACCCGGTGGCCGAGCGTCTCGCCGTCCCCGGACGCGGCGAGGGACTGCCTCCCGGCCGTCAGGATCGGGCCCACGGAAGTCTGATTTTAAAAAAAATTGGCCGACGCCACCGCGGAGGGCTACCCGGGCACCCCGGGCCCCGGAGCCGGAAAAGGGAAAAAAAGGATCGGGCCCACTAGAGACATGGACCCGGCCGCCAAGCAGGCCGCCCTGGGCTGACCCTCCCCGGCCGCAGCGAGGGACTGCCTCCCGGCCGACAGGATCGGGCCCCTGGAAGTCTGGGGGTGGGGGGGGGGGAAATCGCCCCACGCCCCCGAGGAGGGCTGCCCGGGCGGGCCTGGCCCCGGAGCTCGGAAAAAAAAAAAGGATCGGGCCCACTAGAGACATGGACCAGGCCGCCCTGGGCTCACCTTCCCCGGCCGCAGCGAGGGACTGCCTCCCGGTCGACTGGATCGGGCCCCTGGAAGTCTGGAAAAAGAAGAATGGAACCTGACGCCTCCGAGGAGGGGGCGCCCAGGGAAGGAGGGAGATCCGGGTTGACCTGCTGACCGGACGGGAAAGAGGCCACCGGGCGTCCCCCCCCTTAAAACCTAGGGGTTGACCTGGTGGCCGGAAAGCGAACCGGCCAGCAGGTGAACCCTTTCGATTCCACGGGTTGACCTGGTGCCCGGGAAGCGAACCGGCCAGCAGGTGAACCCGTTCGATTCCACGGGTTGACCTGGTGCCCGGGAAGCGAACCGGCCAGCAGGTGAACCCGTTCGATTCCACGGGTTGACCTGGTGCCCGGGAAGCGAACCGGCCAGCAGGTGAACCCGTTCGATTCCACGGGTTGACCTGGTGCCCGGGAGGGGACTCTGAAAATTTTTCAGCCCTTTCGACTCGGGGTTGACCTGGTGGCCGAGAGGGGACTCGCACGGCAGGCAAGCCGCCCTGGGCTCACCCTCCCCGGCCGCAGCGAGGGACTGCCACCCGGCCGACTGGATCGGGCCCCTGGAAGTCTGGAAAAAAGAATGGAACCTGACGCCTCCGAGGAGGGGGCGCCCAGGGAAGGAGGGAGATCCGGGTTGACCTGCTGACCGGACGGGAAAGAGGCCACCGGGCGTCCCCCCCCTTAAAACCTAGGGGTTGACCTGGTGGCCGGAAAGCGAACCGGCCAGCAGGTGAACCCGTTCGATTCCACGGGTTGACCTGGTGCCCGGGAAGCGAACCGGCCAGCAGGTGAACCCGTTCGATTCCACGGGTTGACCTGGTGCCCGGGAAGCGAACCGGCCAGCAGGTGAACCCGTTCGATTCCACGGGTTGACCTGGTGCCCGGGAGGGGACTCTGAAAATTTTTCAGCCCTTTCGACTCGGGGTTGACCTGGTGGCCGAGAGGGGACTCGCACGGCAGGCAAGCCGCCCTGGGCTCACCCTCCCCGGCCGCAGCGAGGGACTGCCTCCCGGTCGACTGGATCGGGCCCCTGGAAGTCTGGAAAAAAGAATGGAACCTGACGCCTCCGAGGAGGGGGCGCCCAGGGAAGGAGGGAGATCCGGGTTGACCTGCTGACCGGACGGGAAAGAGGCCACCGGGCGTCCCCCCCCCCTTAAAACCTAGGGGTTGACCTGGTGGCCGGAAAGCGAACCGGCCAGCAGGTGAACCCGTTCGATTCCACGGGTTGACCTGGTGGCCGGAAAGCGAACCGGCCAGCCGGTGAACCCGTCCGATTCCACGGGTTGACCTGGTGGCCGGGAAGCGAACCGGCCAGCAGGTGAACCCGTTCGATTCCACGGGTTGACCTGGTGCCCGGGAGGGGACTCTGAAAATTTTTCAGCCCTTTCGACTCGCGGTTGACCTGGTGGCCGAGAGGGGACTCGCACGGCAGGCAAGCCGCCCTGGGCTGACCCTCCCCGGCCGCAGCGAGGGACTGCCTCCCGGCCGACAGGATCGGGCCCCTGGAAGTCTGGGGGGGGGGGGGAATCGCCCCACGCCTCCGAGGAGGGCTGCCCGGGCGGGCCTGGCCCCGGAGCTCGAAAAAAAAAAAAAGGATCGGGCCCACTAGAGACATGGACCAGGCCGCCCTGGGCTCACCCTCCCCGGCCGCAGCGAGGGACTGCCTCCCGGCCGACTGGATCGGGCCCCTGGAAGTCTGGGGGGGGGGGGGAAATGGAACCTGACGCCTCCGAGGAGGGGACGCCCAGGGAAGGAGGGAGATCCGGGTTGACCTGGTGACCGGACGGGAAAGAGGCCACCGGGCGTGCCCCCGTTAAAACCCCTAGGGGTTGACCTGGTGGCCGGAAAGCAAACCGGCCACTGGGTAGGCCGGTCGGCAACCTAGGGGTTGACCTGGTGGCCGGGAAGCGAACCGGCCAGCAGGTGAACCC
>NW_027053343.1:0-37343 GCF_011386835.1 Chrysemys picta bellii
AACCCTATGGGGCAGGAATTGGGGTGGGCTTTGGGGAAGGAAGGAGAGAGCTGGGAGGGCAAGGTAGGAAGGAAAGCCAAGGGCAGAGTGTCTGGGGTCGTGCAGGGAGCAGGCTTTCCCTGTCAATGCCACGGCAAGGTACTTGCCACACACTTGTTCACAATGCCTATGGCCTGCACTTTCCAAAGGGAGGAGTGATTTTTGGGAGGCCCCGTCGGCCCCCCCGGAGGGGTCTGATTTGAGAGCTCTGAGCCCTGCCCTTTGCGAATCAGACTTGGTGTCTTAGGCTGGGCACCTGACACTCCTAGGCCTGAAGGGGAGTTACGCCTTAGGGGCTGTCTTCTCCCTGCCCACTGGGCTCCGGGAGCCCTGCTGTGAATTGGAGCGGGGTGGAGTCCTGCACACAGGCCTCCAGCCAGAATTAAGCCCTCCCTACTGCATGAGCATGCTCCAGCTTGCTCCCCCCATTCTGGCCTGTGTGGGCCCTGGAGCCCCCCCCTTCGGGCTGTGTGCCCCCCCAGGCCGCATGGGGCCCCGGTGCCCCCCTCAGGTGCTCTGGCACTATCTGAAGGTGCTTTCTCCTCTTGTTAACTCTCCTTAGCAAAGGGTGCTGGGAGCAGCTCCCACGTGGGACCTGTCCCGGTGGCTGGTGTGGAGCCACAGAGCGGGCCAGGCAGCGCTGCCCTCCGTCCCCGGTGCTGCCCTGCGTGCTCTGTGCTGTACTGCCGCTGGCTGCCAACGCCACCAGCCTGACACTTGCAGCTGTCTCATGGGTCTGCTCCCATGACGTGCTAGTGAGCGGATGGCTAATCTCCCGCCTGCTCCCTGCCAGGAGCTGTACGTCCAGGACTACTCCAGCATTGACTGGCCGGCCCAGAGGAATAACGTGGCTGCCAGCGATCTCTACACCCCGCACAGCTGCTCACACTCGCCAATGGTGAGTAGGCCACTGGCTGGGCCTGGCCAGGGCAGGGCGGGGGATAGTTGATGTGCAGGTTGTTTTCTGACCCCACTGACGTGAGTCGCTGGCGGAGTTGAGAGCTGCCCCATAGCCTCACATCCAACCCCAATGCAGCCCCCAAGCTTCCTGTCAGCCTTGCCCTGCCCGTGGGATCTCAGAGTGGCCAGGGACCAGAAGCTGGCAAGACTGTACATTACTAACCCGGGAGGGAATGCTTGTGCCTGACAAAGCAGTGCCCACCTGGCCTCAGCATGGTGCCACAGTTACTGCCCTGCCCAGTGGGCATGAGGGCAATCTGTGTGCGGCATTGGCTCGCTCACTTCGGCCACGAGCCAGCAGCAGCCACCTGGGTCCAGCACGTAGGAAAGGCGCTGGGCTCTGTGCTGATTGCCGCTGGAGGAGGCTGAACCCAGGCCCATCCTGACTGTCTGGTGCCATTGGTGCCGAATCAGGGCTCATAGAACAACTCCAAACACTCTGTCTCTGAGGTGTCTGCGGAGGCTGAGTCCAGCGTGGGCTGTGTGCTGGGGCACTGAGTGAATCTTAATACCTCGGGTTCTGTCCCCCACTCAGCAGCTTCCTACCTTCCCTCTGGTCCTGTCTCGGGCTGAGCAGAGGTGAAACAACCAGGGTTCAGTCCAGGTGTGGAGCGTTCTGGGGCTGTGTCCCTGGGGCTCTCGCCCTGCTCCCCCCAGAGCCCTGGCCAGCTGGGGAAGGGATGGGGGGAGCTCTCTGGGGCTCGGGGCCAGGCCCTGCTCGCACAGGAGTTGGAACCAGGCAGCTGGTAAGAGTTTCCTTATTGTGTCTCTCTTGTTCCCGTCTCAGCCATCCTGAACGTGTACGAAGCCCATCACAGCGCCCGGCTGAGGCAGCGAGCCATCGCGGAGCTGTACGACCACATCAAGGCTGAAGACAGATTCACCAAGGCCATCAGCATTGGCCCGGTAGGCTGCTCGTTACCGTTCCCAACGAATCAACGGAGCTGGCTCCAATTCCTGCCCAGGTGCGGGAGAGACCGGCCTGGGACTCCCCAGCTCTGCACAGATGCCCTGCTGCTGGCACGTAACCATAGCAACCAGCAATCCAGGCAGGCTCAGGGCCTGCTGTGCTGGGCGCTGCACACAGGAGAGTTCATGGCGGATGACAAGGGCATGAGCAGGCTGGCGGGAGAGGAGAGCGTGAGCAACCGCTTGGACATTGTACAGTGGCAGTGGAGGCTGGGCGTGCCAGATGCCCCCCTCTGCAGAGTCTTTGCTGGGGACAGCTGGGGGGTGTGGAGTCAGCTGGTGGAAGGCCGTGGCTGGAGAGTGATCTCCTGCCCTGTGATGGGGAATGGACATGGGGATGCCAAGGGGTCCGTTCTGTGACCAGAGCCCCATGTAGACGTTCTTGCTCGCCTGTAGACACCCCCCAGCCTGGGGTTTGCTCTGGAGCTGGTCACGAGGTCAGGTCATGCGGTGCAGGCCCAAGCCGAACACCACTGCGCTCTGCAGGGGAGTGACGCCTTCTCTCTCGGCAGATTTCCAAGACCATTAACATGCTGGTTGGCTGGTACGTGGATGGGGATGTTGGGGTCCACTAGGCATAGCTACCAGGTAACTCGGGAGAGTGGAAGGCCAAAAGTGCCGATGAAGCTCTTTTGCTCTGGGCCTATCTGAACCCCCAAACCCCATCTTGGGAACTCTCACCTACTTCTCTGCTAACTGTTTACATGCTCTGAAGTAGGCTGAAGCAGAAATGTAATGTCAGCTTTTTAGCAGATGGCTGCAGTTTCACTCACACTAGCAGAAATAATAGAGATAAGAAGCGGGGTAGTTAGTTTGCAGGCGTCTAATCCAAGGTCGCAAAGACTGAGAAAGTTTTCTCACAAGCTTATGTAGAGTTTATTGTAACAGTTGTCTGGAAGGGAGGGGTAAGGAGGAACAGCCAGACAAAGAGATGTATGCAAACAGTTTGGAGTATAAAAGGTAAAATTTGTTTGTATTTGTTGCACTGGATTTGAGACATGCCGGTCTCCTAGTGCCATTTCAGAGCTCTGAAATAAACTTGGCTTGCTTTCTCCCCTCGGTGTCTTTATTGGTGCCAAGCACACCGGGTGACGGACCATTGTTGTCCCCTCGAGCCCTTTAGGGCGGGCAACAGGGAGAGCTCTCCAGCCTTCCAGGAGCATGTCTCCAGGATCCCTGATTACCTCTGGTAAGGCCAGGCCCATGAACCTCCCTAGCCCTGGAGACAGCGCAGGGCTCAGCTAGAGAGAGCCCTGCGCGGGAGTCCCCAGGCCCTAGCAGGGAACCTGCTGCCCAGACCTGCCATGGGGGACCCCGCTCTGCCCCCAGGGCCACCACGCTGCGTAGGCCCCACGAGCAGGGAGCTCTGTGCAGGGGACATGCGAACGGGGGGGTCTTGCACTGATCAGCAGCCAGCTCCAGAAACTGGCTCTTTATTAGTGAGTCCTACTCGCTCCAGTTCTCCCAGTCAGGCTGGGAAGGGGCAGGCCAGGGCCCCCGGGGAACCTGCTGCAAGGCTGCCCCTGAAGCTCAGTACTCTGTGCCCCAGCAGCAGTGTTAGACGCCTGGGGGCTGCGGGAGGTTGGGGACAGCACCACGCTCCCCAGGCTGCTGCAGTGATGTGCTCTCTCTCCACGCAGGCTGGGACTCGACGGCATGAAGATGCAGGTAAGGCGCTGTGGCCCTGGCAGTGACCGCAGGGACCCTGGGCACCCTCTCGCTGCTGCTGAGGCAGCTCGCAGGGCTGGGCAGGGACCCCTCACCCGGGGACTGAGCGCATACTGCAAAGGGGGTCTCACCAGGCTGCTCTGCCTCGGGGGATCTGCCACCCCTGCAATGTCTCCCTTTGCTGCCGGGCTGTTAATAGTCATAGGACCAGCCCTGGCCCAGCTGTGCGGCTCACAGCAGCAGCTTCTCCCGTCCCTGCTCCTCCTCCTGGCTGAGGGTAGAAGGGGTTGGTATCAGGAGCAGTGTGTGTCCATGCTCTCGGGCAGCTGCTTCCCCTGCACCTCTGGGGGATGCTCTGCACCCGCCATCCCGTGCCCAGCCCCTTCGCTCCGGCCTTCCGCCCCTGCCACACACGCATTGCCCCTGGGGTGGAGCCTAGGGGAGGAGTCCCGTCCTGTCCAGTCTCTGCTGTGCGGTTCTGGCCCTACGTTAGTGGACAGCCCCTCTGCTACCTGCGCTGGGGGCTAGAACCGAGCACTAACGGCTGCTTGGCCCCTGCTGAGTGTCCAGCAAGGAAAGGGGCTGCGTGCTGCTCCCCCATGCCCTGGCCACGCAGGCCTGCTTCTCTGTCCCACTTCCTGCAGCTCAGTGTCTTCAGCTGCTAATGAAGAAGTGCGCTGTAGGGGCCGCGGGCTAGCCCTTCTGAAGGCCTGATTGAAATGAATGCTTGAAATGATTCCTCCCAGACCCCAGTGGATGTTTGTCCCTCTCTCAGCATTGCCACACAAATCTCCACATTGTACCTCTTTACTCAAGAGAGGCTAAGAACTGGGATAGCTGGGGGGCTGCAGGTCAGGAGTGAGGGGCATGGACAGGGCTGTGTGGGGAGCCCAGGGCTGGGACAACATAGGGTTACCATATGTCCGTTTTTTCCTGGACATGTCTGGCTTTTTGGTAATCAAACCCCTGTCCGGGGGGAATTGCCAAAAAGCCGAACATGTCCGGGAAAATACCGGCCGGGCACTTCCTCTCCCGCGGCTGCTCTGCTCCTCCCCTGACTCTTCGGCTCTGTTTAAGAGCCGAGCTGCCCGAGCGCTACCGGCTTCGGGCAGCCCCCTTGCCTCCGGACCCCAGCCGCTGGCCGGGCACTTCCCCTCCCGGGCTCCAGCTGCTCTGCTCCGGTGGTGCAGGGTCTGGAGACAAGGGGGCTGCCCGAAGCCAGTAGCGCTCGGGCAGCTCGGCTCTTAAACAGAGCCGAAGAGTCAGGGGAGGAGCAGAGCAGCCGGAGCCCGGGAGGCGAAGTGCCCGGCCGGGGGCGCAGGGTCCGGAGGCAAGGGGGCTGCCCGAAGCCCGAACGCTACCGGCTTCACGGTTTGCCGGGCAGCCTCCAGACCCTGTGCCCCCGGCTGGGCGCTTCCCCTCCCGGGCTCCAGCTGCGCTGGGGAAGCGCCAGCCGGGGGCGCAGGGTCTGGATGCTGCCCAGCAAACCGTGAAGCCGGTAGCGCTTGGGCAGCCCTTTTCGCGTGGCTGGGAGGGAGGAGGGAGAGTTAGGGTGGGGACTTTGGGGAAGGAGCGGGGAAGGGGCAGAGTTGGGGCGGGGAAGGAGTGGAGTTGGGGCAGAGATGGGGTGGGGAAAGGGGCGGGGCCAGGGCCCCGTGGAGTGTCCTCTTTTTTTATTTTTTAAATATGGTAACCCTAGGACAACAGGGGGGCTGCAGGTCTGGAGTGAGGGGCATGGACAGGGCTGCGTGGGGAGCCCAGGGCTGGGACAACAGGGGGGCTGCAGGTCAGGATTGAAGGGCACCAGCATCCAGGCTGGAAACAGTCGGAGGGCCAGGCAGGCTGCGGGGCAGGGAGCCCACCAGGACTGTGGAAGCAGGCGCTGGAGGTTAAAACAAGCCCACTGACGACTTCCATTTAGTTTTGCTGTGAGCGCTGCTGTTTGCTAGACAGAGGCAGCAGCCGCCCTGCATAATGCCAGATAAGCTCATCTGGGCTGAACAATGAGGCGCCCGTGCATCTGGAAGGGCAGGTGCGATTTGCCTGCACAGCCCTCCCCAAGCAGGGAAACCTCTACCCTCCCCAGGGCTGGTTCAGCTTTTAAAAGCTCGATGCATTTCTTGGCCCTCCAGCTGCTGCCCAGTTCTCCTCTCTCTCACCGGCCCCTCCCCCATCTAAAATAAATATTTAAAGACATCACAAGGAAAGAACGTTTCCTGCCTCCATCAATAAAGCAGACCCCCACCCCCAGCTTTCCAACACTGACAGCCCCCCCCCCCCCTGCCCTGGCTGCTTCCTCACGTCTCGCTGCTTTCGTGCCTGCTGTTCCCATCTAGTAATGCAGGGGAAGCCACCTGGGAACCCCCGGGCCAGGCCCCTGCAATCCCATGCCACCCCAGCTGGCTCTCAGGTGGGGCTGCCCGCAAAAGCGACATCCTCGGGGCATGTTCCGGAACTGGGAGTGACGCTAACTGACCCCACTCGGGGCTAATGGAGTTTTCCACCCAAAGGTGGGTGGGGTGCGTGGACAGGGAGGCAGGGATTTGCAGCCCTCCTCTCTGCCAGATGGGGAGTGGGATCACAGACCCGCCTGTGCTCTGGGTACAGCCGGCGAGCCTTGAACTCAACGGGCCTGATCCTGATCCCACGTACACTGACTTTACCCCCATGTAAACTCACTTCAGTGGGGCTACTCCTCGTTTACACCAGCTGGAGATCAGAATCAGGCCCAATGCACCTATTGTGGGGTTGAGAAGGAAAGAAAAACACAGAGAGAGAGAGAGAGAAAACCCCATGCAATCCAGTTATGGCTAGACAGATTAGTAGGAAAGAAAACATCAAATATACAGAATCCAGCCCCAGAGTAAAGACTGGCCCCCACTTTTGAAAGGAAAGAACCAAACAGTGCATTCAGATTTGGACTCTCTGCACTTTCTCCCTGCCCGGGTGGATGCACCCACCAGCTGGGCACAGGCAGCCCTGCTCCAAGCACAGATGAGCTCTGGGATGATGATAAGGAAGGAGCTGGCGCCCAGCTGTTGGGGTGGAGCTGGGCGTCTCTCTTGGAGTGGTCCAGTGGCTACCACTCCTGGATGCTGCTACAGGCACTGGAGCCTGCATCTCGCCAAGCAGCAAAGCAAAGTGGGCCCTCCCAAGGGGTGAGAGCGAGCCAGCACGTGGGAGTCAGACAGGACACACAGACAAAGAGGGAGCCTGCAGCTGCACACACCCAGTGACGGGGAGCCACTCTGCATGGGGGGGGGTGTTCATCCGGTTCTGGGGCTGGAGAAACCCAGCCCTGGGGAACCTAGGTCCTGCAGGATAGCTCCATTGGGAAGGGACTTGCAGAAGGGAGAAGTAGAACTCCATATAAAAACACAAATGACACAAACAGTACACTGATAGAATTACAGAATCCCCTTCCCCAGAAGAGTAACCCGAATAAATGAGCATACCCCAAAGTAATGAGCACATCTTGTAACAAGACCCAATCCACCCAGTCCTAATTGCAATCCATTCATAGTCAGCCATGTCAAGCAATGATCCCCAGCCCTACATCTCCAGGGGACTGTGTATGGACATGCACTGCTGTCCTCTGTTGCACAAATCACATCAGACCAGATTAAGTATCTATTAGATTTTATTGTTTTCCTCTGAATAGCGGAGGAGCTGCTCCTTTCCCTCCTCAAGGGCTGCATTTCCGGAGCTCAGGGTCATGGGCCCCATTTCCAACTGCCACAGGTAAGTGGGTGGCTAACGAGTGTGATGCCGCCTGCGTATCCATCCATGGAGCATTATGAATGGATCTGCAGAGCAGTGGGTTCGAGAGGAACTTGATTAATGGCAGGAAAATGCCAAACAGTCTAAAAACAATAAAACTGATAAACCCTGGGATGAAATGTAGCAAAAGCCATTCCTATCCGCTCCGGGGTTCTGTCGGGATATTCAGAGGACCAGAAAATGTAAGTGGGTGATTTAAATTGTCTGCAGTTAATTTAACTTCATAGTTAATCCATGGACCACAAATCTTCAATTACTGGAAGAAACTCTTCCACTCAAGGGAGAAAAGTGAATGACGCGGGTGGAACTGAGACTGGATTGATTATAGCCTGATCAGGCGTATGTGTGACTTGGGTTTGAGGGCAACAGTCCTGAGGTTCGTTCTCATCATAAAAAATACCAGGCAGTTCGGCAAGATGATCTGTCCCCTGCGCAGGTCTAGAGTCGCCAAGGGTGCTGCAGAGCCGAGCAGAGCTGGATGCAGCAGCAGAGCTAAGCGGAGAGGGGCAGAGCAGAGGGCAGTTGCACATCAGGACTGAGAGTTGTGTGTTCAAGCCCATCACCCTCCAGGTGCATTGTTTGGACTGGACTAGCAGGGGCGTGGCAGGCCACGGAGGATGGGTGATGCCTTGACACAGAGCTGTGTTGATGGTGCCCGCTGGATGCTAGGGAGATGGTGGAATTTGTGGGCCCCTTCTGTTAGTGGGCATGCTGGCAGGGTGGGATTCAGTAGTATGGAAAACGGAAGTAGTATAAGGACCCTACCACCAATCAAACTGTATCATCTCCCCTTGGCCCCTTAAACCCCACCCCTTGACCCCTTAAGCCCCGACCACCTGTCACCTGAAGTCCCACCCAAGGCGGACACATGACCGGAAGCAAAGTGTGTCATGTGACCCCTCTAAGAACTCCTCCCACTTCCCTCTACCAATCAGGAGGGGTTTCAGCCACATAGGACTGCCCCGAGAGCAGATTTGACCAATCGGGGGTGTCCTGGGGCGGGGTGACCTGTCTGGAAGTGGATAATGTGACCTCTCTAAGAACTCTTCCCACCGCC
The DNA here is from genome assembly GCF_011386835.1 of Chrysemys picta bellii. Classification (NCBI taxonomy): domain Eukaryota; kingdom Metazoa; phylum Chordata; order Testudines; family Emydidae; genus Chrysemys; species Chrysemys picta. The sequence continues at coordinate 8,474 of NW_027053343.1, forward strand.
CTCTACCAATCGTGATGGGTTTCAGTCGCATAGGACCGCCCCGAGAGCAGATTTGACCAATCGGGGGTGTTCCAGGGTGGGGTGACCCGCCCAGAAGAGGGTCGTGTGACCCCTTTAAAAACTCCTCCCAGCGCCCTCTGCCAATCAGAGTGCAGCACCATCACCCCATAAGCCCCAGCGCCGGGGCAGAAGAGGCCATCTTTTACCAAGAACGCGTGCTTTAGAAATCGTGGAAACATGGACTCCTTCACCACCCCCGTGAGAAATTTGGACTTTGTTTTAGCCCCAAGGGCCTTTGACCATCCGTGAAGAAAGCGCTACATCAGCGACAGTTCTGAGGAGGAGGAGGGAGCGAGCGAGGGGGGCCCTTTGGCCCAGCCATTGATGGATACGCCGGAACCCGAAACCCAACTGCTTGTGAGACACCCCGATGAGCGTGGTGACCTCTTGTCGTCCACCCCCATGGAGGAGGAAGGCGAACACAGCTCGGGGGAGTCACCGGAGGACAAGGTGAATGGAAAAGACGTCACTCAGGTAAATGAATGATTAAGAAGTGACGGTTGATGATGGGGTGTAATGGGGTTAGGAACCAGCGGGTTGTGTAAATCTAAAAACAAGCAGTGGGGTGCTTACTTTCTTTTCTGAAAATCTCTCAACAGCTCGACGATGCCTTTCTATAGGCCTTTGAGAACTTACACATCGGTAGCCCCGTGGGAGTAAATAGACATAAGCAAAAACAGCTGATGCATGATATGAGACACAGATATCAAGACGAAAATCTGGAAAAGGACAAAATGGAAGAATGAACCAGCTCAGACTTCCTTATGGAGTCCATTTTTACAGGCGGCTGTAAAAGGTCGTGTTAAACCAGGCGATTAATAAAACGTATTTATTGAAATGTGTCAATATGAATGTGTCCCCTTTCATATTTGTGTTAGTAAAAGACGGTGCCAATAAAAGTCATGTCTAGGCAGCTCTGTTAAAGAAAATATATTACACCCCCAGGAAAGTTGGGAGCTTGAGCGCTATTTCGGAGATGGCCGCTGCTAAATCGTCAGAGGCCGAACATAGTGTTGCCCTCCTTTGCTGCGGGGACGATTTGCTAAGTAATTTTAAAAGGACCAGGTTTCTCTTTACACAGCTAGACATGATTTCGGTCAGCAACCCCAGCTGCTACAAAGGGGCCTGCCAATAGTTCATCTCTTTTTATACCAGGCTGTTGTTCTTTTCAAAGTATAAACCACTAGCCAGTCTGGAGGGAAAACACCAGTTCTTAGTCTATAAGCTTCTGGTGTGGAAGCATTTAAATCCACCACCAGGTAGCCATAAGGTCTTTTGGTAGCATCCTCAAAAGCTTCTAGAAAGAATTCAGCTTTGCAGGGGTACATTTGCCGAGCGAGCGTAGCGATTTGTAATTTATCCCTGGGGTTTTTGCATTTAGATTAATCGTGTGACTCTTTTCCCCCTGACAAAATACCTTTTGAACTATAAACATAATGCTCAGGTTTCTGTGATGCACATACTTGGTAAAACCTTTCTCGATTTCACAAGCAGAGTTCATCAGATCGTCTATGATAATCATATTTACTTGATTGGTAGGAAACAAACGGTCATCGTCAAAAGCATCAGGCAGCCCCTCCACAAAATTGATAAAGGGATATTTACAGAGCAGTTCTTTATACAGAGGTTGCCAACAACTGTAACACCACACAATATTCTCAAGCATAACAGATAGTGTTTGTTTGGCATTATCCTACACATTTTTTATAAAGTAACTTTTCCCGCAGTTGCTAGGCCCCGCGAGAATTGCAGAAAAGAGGTGTTTCCACCTCGTATCCATTTCTAAAAGCCGTAGGGCAGGGTTTTAAACCCTTCTTCTAGGACCCTCTTGTTGTAAACGACTATCAAGTGAGTTTAGGACCCTGCAGTGGTGAGCAGCAGCTGGGCGGGGGGGTTGGGAATCCCAGTGGGGCCTGATTCTGGCAGTTAGGTGCCTAAACCATCAGTTAGGCACTTAAGCCCTTTGGTGAATCTGGCCCCAAGAGGCACCCTGAGTGATCAGTTCTAGGCACATCTTTTCCTTCAGTAACTGTCTAATGATGAAGTACGCATCGTAACCTTTGGAATTGTGAGCTAGGAACGTGTAGTCCTGGAACTCTTTGCCAATAAAGGTCTCAACAAACATAGAAAGACACTTGTTGCCCTTAAATTCCCAGGATTTTCCCGGCTTTAGGGACATAACAAAAATGTAATTGGGCGTGTGCAACCCAGTCTCCTGTGTGCATTCAAAATCATAAAAAAGATACTTTTCTGATGATTTGGGCTTTCTAAGGCTGTCCATAAAACACAGGTGACTGTCTACATCACCAGCGATCAAACCCTGACACTGCTTACACCGCCTCCCTTTACACCTGTGCCGCTTGTCCACATAAGACTGACACTTATCACACAAAGTTTTAGACAGGCATTCGACTTGTTTTTTCGATGCACAGTCGACGTGTCCGTCTAAACACTTTTTGGATCGACAATACAGTCTACAGCTAGGACACCTCAGCTGCACGCCCATGCTGTCCAAGCACGTTACACTCAAACAGAGGCAGCAACGATACCTGCAAGAGTGGTCGTGACTGTACTCCATGTGGCAAAACTCACAATAATTTTTCACACCAAACAACTTTTTCACATCCAGAACCCCATAGTAATGCTCATCGTGCAACAGGATGAAAAAAGTCTTGGGGTACACTGGGCCCCCCGTTTTAAAAAAGCCCCATCCACTTTTCGCCGCATACAGCACCACCTGTATATTGACTCCTAAATGCTCTTCAAACGTTGCTACGTCACTGAGCAGAACCTTTTTTTGATCTGACCACCCCAGTTTCTCCTGCAACTTTCTCGCCCCCGCTAATAATTCCGCGTCCGTAGGTTTACGGTCGGACATAATGGCCAAGAGCCCACCCGCAAAACACAGATTGGTACCGGTGTAAATCAGGTCTACTAAGCATTGTCTCTTTTTATGGAGGATTTGACTACCGCGGATAGAATTTAAACCTCTACGAGCGCCCCCACCCGTTTTTTACAACTGTCACAACGAGGCGCAACGTCCCATCGAGATGCAGCTCTCTATTGCTCTGTAGCAGCTTTGAGGCCTGAGTTAAGAACTCCTCAGCAGACAGCTCATCCCTAGTTCTTCTGACTGAAAACAAAGGGTTAGTTAAATTTCGGCTCTCTAAACGTAACTGAACATAATCATCATAATCACCATTAACGTCATCTAGAACTAACTGTATTCCCCTGTGTATGGCTTCAACAACCTGCTGAGCTGAATTTATTCACTCAGGATTGACAAAACAAAATTCCTCACACTACACCGACCCCCCAAATCTAGGTAATTCACGTTGCCAACTTCTCACTCTCTCCATATACACCTCTGCATTTTCAGGGTTACTTGGGGATTCCTCTATGGGACCGTCAGCGGCATCTTCTACATCAGATGCTATTTGAGAGTCAGACTCCGAGGGGCCTCCGTGAGGGTCATCAGGAGGAGACGGGGACCTTCTAGAGAGCCCTCTGGGGAATTTTCTAAATCAGACTCTGCGTGAGAGTCGGGTTCCACCTCACCATTTTCAGACAAGCCAGTTTGAGAGCCTCCAGTAGGGGGCATCTCTTTTTGCTTTTTTCCTCATTACCTCTTTAGCCTTTTTTAAAATGTTTACTGAGACCCTGGCCTGGAACTTTTTGTCCGCCATTTGTTTGTCCACCAAGAGCTGTCCCCCCTTTTGTTTACACCTGAGCTGATGTGTACCCTTGAGGGTGCCCTTTTTACCCAGGCCCCTTTCCACGGCTAGTCACGCCTGCTCAGAGCCACCTTTTGGAAAAATTGAAGTATTTTTCAAAAAGTCACCTGCCAGAGCTTTTGCATTTTTGATGTGGTTTCCAGCTCTCCTTTCTTTTAGACCCCTGAGGATATAGCAGCCACCAGTATTCTGAACAAAGCCTCATATTTTCCCCAAATCTTCATCAGTTTTCTGAATGAAGCATCATACTTTTCCCAAATACTAGAATATGGGGGAGCTGTGACGAGCTTATGGTGTTGGGAGAATGGTCTGTCAGTCCTTGGTTTTTTATTCACAACCCCTAGAGCGCGTGCTCCAGGTTTGTGAATGTGTGTATTTTTGCTCACGTTCACAACCCCTAGAGCGCGTGCTCCGGGTTTGTGAATGTGAGCGTTTTTGCTCAGTTTTCTCAGGGCTTGGTGTGGTGGTGGCCGCTGAGGAACTGGAGTTGTGTTTGCGTGGTTGGTCTTTACCAGAATCTTTTGTTTTGTCCTTGGGTTTGACGTATATGAGGTTTGGACTGCCCTGATGCTTCATCTGCACTCTCGTGCTCAGGGCCGGCGCAACCCATTAGGCGACCTAGGTGGTCGCCTACGGCGCTACAATTTGGGGGGCGGCGACCGCGGCGGTATTTCAGCAGCGGGACCTTCCGCCGCCTCTGTGGGGGGGCGGCATTTCGGGGCGGGACCTTCTGCCGCCTAGGGCGGCAGAAAAGCTGGCGGCGCTCCTGCTTGTGCTGTTTTGTGTTAGCGTTGTTAAAGGTCTCAAAGCAGATTCCTGGTTCTTTGGCGGTTCTGGTGGAGGTGTCCCTGTAGCTTCGACTACAGCATTGTCAGGAAAGCTGCCCGTGCCTATGAGGGGGGAGAAAAGACATTTTACAAAACTGAACTTTACCATCTTTCTCACCCACACCTATGGATTTACTTAAAATACAAAACCTCATGAAACAAATAAGCAAAATATATTTACTGGGCTTCATCCATCCATCAGTCATTGATGCTGGTGAATTTTCCTTTTCAGCTGTCTCTTTCTTTTTTCTTCTGAGCTTGTTTACCCTCTCGTGTTTTGACCGTACTGTGAAGCAAACAACATTATAAAACACATGAAACTGTCTTGTAAACTTAAAAAAATAAAATATTCGTTAGGGTGTTTTTCTATTTGAAAAGTCACAGCTTTAAAACAAAATCATCCATTTCAGGCTGTACAACAAACACAGGTTTTGAGTTTATTTCTACCGCTTTAAAAAACAAACCCACAAACATTTTTTAAAGACATCTCATTTTGCAAAATAAAAACCAAACTGCTTTTAAAATCCATTGAAAATACTTTTCAGTAAACCCACGTGCATATAAAAGGCACATGGTTGTTCTGTTCACCCCCACCCCACCCCCACCCCTGCCATGTGTGTTTGGGCCTTCAGGTTAAAGAACAAGCAAACATGTTAAGTTAGGATTACCCCCAAATCCCTATACAACCTGTGCAATACCTGAAGGTTTTTTTTTTTTAATTTAACAGTATTAAGCACATCTATAGTTAAAATGGTTTTTACCTTGGCCTGGTGGTGAAATGCAGCTTCAAGTTCCTGGTTCCATGCTAAACAGATCACACTGCAATAAAGCCAGGCACCATTATTTACTAAGACGGCATGGCGAAAGAATGGCATTATAGAATATCTATTTTCAGAGTTCAAATCAGGGCGCATACCTCCTCTTGCAGTCCAGCAGCAATTCAAGAGCGTTTCTGTTGAAAGAGACAGGCTCCAAGCTCCCTGAGGTTTTTACACCATCCTAACTCTTTGTTTCAAAATAGTCAGCAGGTTGATTGGCTCACCCCTCCCTAGCATTCCCTTTTGTGGTCTGGGCTGGGGGAATAAGTTGTCTGCACAACTGGGCTGCTTTTCTTTTCTTTTTTTTTTTCTTTTACTTCAAATATATTTTTCTGTAGGGCCTCTTACAGTACCCATTCCAAGTGGGGGCCCTTTGCAGATCTCAATGAATGTCTTGGGGCTTGTTTTTTATCAAGGTCCCCGCTGGCGTTAAATGTTCTTGGGTTAGGCACAGACACTGCATAGCATAACCTATGGCAATAACAGTGTTTAATAGGATTTCCAAGCACAGGTCAGCACACAGGCCCCGGAGTTTGCAGTTTATAGCCACTGAAGTCCAAGTCACACAGTCATGGTGCCGTTGGGCTGGTGCATCTATGACACAGCCCTCACAATCTTCAAAAAGCTTTTCCCTAAGGCAGTGATTAAGGACAGCATAAACAGCAACGCGTACAATAGTCCGCAGGACTTTTTTTACGCTCACGACATGGCACTGGCTCAGTTAGTTCCATGCCAAGCCTCCTCCTAAACTCCTCAGAGCCGTCATCCTCGAAGTCCTCTTCAACAATTTGTATCAGTGTTGAGCAGAACCAAGGTGGGCCCAGTTCATCTTCGCTGCTTGATGCAACGCTGTCCAGGGCCTCCTGTTCCTCTAGAAAAGCATCGTCGAGCTGTCGAGAGATTTTCAGAAAAGAAACAGTGTAAATTCCTACTGTGTTTTTTTAAATTTATACAACCCCCCCGCCCCCCGGTTCCTAACCCCATTACACCCCATCATCAACCATCACTTCTTAATAATTCATTTACCTGAGCGATGTCTTTTCCATTCACCTTGTCCTCCGATGACTCCCCCGAGCTGTGTTCGCCTTCCTCCTCCAGGGGGATGGACGACAAGAGGCCACCACGCTCATCGGGGTGTCTCACAAGCAGTTGGGTTTCGGGTTCTGGCGTATCCATCAACGCCTGGGCCAAAGGGCCCTCCTCGGTCGCTCCCTCCTCCTCCTTGGAACTGTCGCTGATGTAGCGCTTTCTCCGCGGATGGTCAAAGGCCCTCGGGGCGAAAACAAAGTCCGAAGTTCTCATTGGGGTGGTGAAGGAGTCCATGTTTCCACGATTTCTAAAGCACGCGTTCCTGGTAAAAGATGGCCTCTTCTGCCCCAGCACTGGGACTTATGGGGTGATGGTGGTGCACTCTGATTGGCAGAGGGCGCTGGGAGGAGTTTTTAGAGGGGTCACATGACCCTCTTCTGGGCGGGTCACCCCGCCCTAGAACACCCCCGATTGGTCAAATCTGCTCTCGGGGCGGTCCTATATGACCGAAACCCATTGCGATTGGTAGAGGGCTGGGGGAGGAGTTCTTAGAGAGGTCACATTATCCATTTCCGGACGGGTCACCCCGCCTCGGGACACCCCCGATCGGTCAAATCTGCTCTCGGGGCAATCCTATGTGGCTGAAACCCCTCCTGATTGGTAGAGGGAGGTGGGAGGAGTTCTTAGAGGGGTCACATGAACCCCTTCGGGATGGTTCACCCCGCCCTGGAACTCCCTCCTATTGGTCAAATCTCCTCTCGGGACAGGCCTACGCGGGTGAAACCCATTCTGATTGGTAGAGGGCAGTGGGAGGAGTTCTTATAGGGGTAACATGACACACTTTGCTTCCGGTCATGTGTCCGCCTTGACACCGGAAGTAATACCCCCCATGTGTGGGTCTTCCGGTGACAAGTGGCCGGGGCTTAAGGGGTCAAGGGGCGGGGTTGACGGTAGGGCTTTATACTACTACCAAACACCCTTGGAGGCCCTTGCCTTCCAAAAGGGTGGCTTTGTAAATTTAGTATCAGGTGTTCTTGAACGAGGGTCCTTGGACATTTGAGACTTCACTGTGTTTTGAAGTTTGGAGAAGGTTTGCCTGAGGCACATTAAGATCCGTTTGAGAACTGGAACTTTGTTCCTTGAAGGGGATGGTGTCCTAACTCTGGAGGCCTTTTCTGGCTTTGGAGGAGAACCGCCAGGACTCCCAGTTGCTTTCTCCCCGGCTTGTGAAAGCCCTGTTGTACTTGTAGCAATGGACACCATCTTTGGTTGCTTGGTGGGGGCCGTTTTCCCCATTCCATCCTGCGTCTTGCTCCTGTCTGCTGGAAGGAGCCACACCACTGGCAGCTTGTTGTGGTTGGATGACGCTGAGGAGTCTCCTGGAGTCCATCGTTGTGGAATTCCATGGGATCTTCTGGGCAAGTCAGCACCTGCAGAGCCAGCAGGTCTCTTCCGTCGAACCTTACCGCACTTGCAGACTCTGATTGGCGGCTGGTCCCTGGAGAGCTTTGAATTCACAGTTCCATCGAACCCGTGTGGAGCCGTGATGTCTCGAAGACCATGCAGCTCAGCAGATACTTGTGTCTCCTCCTGAGTTTTCTGACCCTTCTCCTTTCCTGGATGTGCCTTGCGGCACAGCTGGCAGACTGAGACCTGGCCCACCAAGGGGCGGGAGCTGCTCAACATTTCCATCAGGTGCTTGATCTGCAGGTCGTGCGCAGCCTGCCCAGCAACAAGAGAGTCAAGAATGGATCTTGTCAGCTGCCCAGAGCCTGGTGCCTCTGGGGCAACCTGGTGGCGTTGGGTCTTGGGACGATCTGCCCTGCTCTCACCTGTCTGTGCCTCTGGTCTCAGGCAAGAGCCTTCTCCCGAGATAACCTTCCTCTCCATGTGCAGCTCCAGCGTCTCTTCTGTCCCTTTGGTGCTGCTCACACCGGTAAGGGGCTTTCTCAACTCACTCCCATAAATGTGGAGTGTCGCTGCAATCAACTTCTCTGTTCCTGCGGTTTCTGGAGGTGGCGATGTCAGATCCACCCCTGCTGGCAGAGTGCAGCGATCTGGGTTAGCCTGGTTTCCTTCCGCACTCTCACTCCTGCCCATCTCCATGGTGGTATCTTCCACTGGCGTTGGAGGACGTGTGGAACAAGAGGAGCCTGTGCTTTGCTTCCCTGTCTGCGATACGCTGCCATGGTCTGGGGTTTCTTTCCCTGTCGAAGCTGCTGCCCCAGGATGCTTCCAGGAGTAAGACCTGGCCATTTGCTGCCTTCTGTTGGTGGGTAGGGCATGTACATCCTCCAGCCACCTCTGACAGGGGGCCCTTAGAGGCAACTGAATAGACCGAGCCTTCTTGGAACACACCTGAAACGGTGACCGGTACGGAGTCACGATGCCCCTGCAGGTAGGGTGAGAGAGCCGGCCTCTCTCCTCTGGGGAAGGAGACATGAACCTCCTCAGGGAATCCTGGATCCTCATGGGCAGTCCCCATCTTTGCTGCACTTGCATCTTTATAATGTGGAACTCCAGCTGCTTTTTAATGTCCCTCGCAAGGAAGAGCAGCTCCACAAGGATGGGAACCACCTCAACCTCGGGCTTTGCCTTCAGGGAGGACAGCTTGGGAACCGGGGGTAGGAAAGTCCGCAGCGATTTCCACTGGGCATCCGGCAAACCCCACTCCTGCTGCAGCTTCTTCCACTGCGTGTGCCAGTCCAACTTCTCCCTGACCTCATCAAGCAGGAAATCGGTCTCCATCTCACTGAACTCCACACCAGCTCCCCTGGCTGGGACGGTGTGAGGCACCTTTGCCGGGGGCTCTGGGTCCAGGGTGAGCAGCCCCCACTGCATGACGAGATGCTTACGCCTTATGTGGAGTTCGATGGGGTGGGCAGGCTGTTGTCCCATCGTTGGCAATGCCGCTGTCCTGGGCTTGCCTGGCTCCCTAGGGGGGCGGAGTGGCCCAGGCAGGGCAGTCTCTCTCAGGAGGGGAGAATCTCTGTGCGACTCTCCCACCATCTTAGGAAACGCCTTCATTTGGATCTCCAGGCATTTCTGAGCCACGTGCTCCTGCAGCTTGACCACCGCCGTGGGCACAAGCCTTGCCATTATGGCATCAGGGGATGCCATGATCCTGTGGGCCTTTTGGGGCAGGGATCCCGAGAGGCACACACATGGTTCCTGGATCTCCTGGGCATGCTGAGGGCCGGCATCGGATCTCAGGGGTGTTGGGACCTTTGCTGTAAATCCACATTTGGGCCGATCTCTGTTGAATTCCCATTGCCGCTTGGTGTCCCGCTCCCCCAGCAATGGCTCCCCCAGGATGGGGGTTTGTGGAGCTGGAGGCAGAAGAGCTGTATGGGGTTTCTGGGGGGTGAGGGGTAAGCCCTGCTCGTGCTGGAGTCTCTTTGAGTGCACGTGACAGTCCAGCTCCTCCCGGACTTCATCGCTTAGGAAAAGGCCCCTGCTCATGTTGAACTTCACCCTTGGGTCTCTGTCCGGTGGGCGTAGAGCAGGGGCGTTAGGGATCACCTTGGCCAGCGACTCAGTGGATAGGGTAGGTGCCCCCAGTTGGCTCTGCAGATGCTTCTGTCGGATGTTGAAGTCTGAGCCATGGGCTGACGTCTGGTCCAAACCTGTGGTCTGCTCTCGCCGGTCTTGTCTGCTGTGGGCAGGAGGCCTGGGGAGAGGCTGGGCTTGGATGGGATGAGTGGATCCTTCCCAGCCCGCGACAGGCGTGATCTCCCTTGTGCGGCAGAGGGGCTCTGATTGAGTCACGGAGGCTTCTCCCAGGGAAAAGGAGCTGTGACTCCAGAGGGAAGAGGGGATGGATTCCATAGAGGAATAGGAGAACTGGCTCGCCGCAGATGTCGTCACACTTGGCCTGTGGGAGAGAGCAGACAGGGACAGATGGGACATGGCCCTGCTGAGCTAAGCCTTCCAACTGTACTGCAATGGGGCAGTGCCTAGGCATGCATGGCACACCACACTCTGACACAAGGACATCAACTGGCTGACGAAGGACTGAGAGGGGGAGCTGGCACTCAATTGATCTATAACGATAACCCCTTTGTCACACGCACATGTGCAGCACCTAGCACAATGGGGCCTTGAGCATGATTGGGGACCTAGTGCTATTTTAATAGAAAGATTAGCTAACAAAAATTGGTTTGGGTGAAGAAGATGTGAGCATGTGAGTGTAACCCTTGCCAGAGCATGTTGTGAAGGCCAAGACCATAAACAGGGGTCAAAAAAGAACTTTACACCGGATTCCAGGCCAGGGACCCTCAACCCAGCAGTTCTGGGCTTTCCTCTCCCAGCTTTCCCTGCTACTTCCCTGGACTGCTTCCTTCCACTCCTGGTTCCCCTCCTTGCTCTGGGTGCACCAGCTCCAAACACGTCCCCCTCTGCCCAGGGAGGGGTGCCCTTTCCCAGCAGCAGCCCCTGTCTGTTGCCAGCTTCCTGGCTTTATGGGCCCCGCCTATTCCTGCCCAGCTGAGCCTGCTTGCCATCAATTCCCTGCTCCTTGGCTCTTCCTCCAGGGATACCATGTAGAGTTAATGGGTCTGCCTGGCCACCTTAGCCCCTTCCAGGCCTGTGTGGGGTGGACACCCCGTCCCAGGGGGTCATCTGATTGCTGTTTCTTTCAAACACAGCAGGGAGCAGGGGCAGGTTCTAGACAGTCGCCTGCTGGGAGATATTGCCGGAAAGAAGGATTTGATCCTACTCACAACCCAGCTTGTGGTCTCTGCATTTAATTTCTGATAATCCCTCACCTCACTGTCACTGGTATCTCACCTTGGAAGCTAAAGCCTCTTAGTGGCTTTTTCCCTGTTATTTTAGGATCCTGGAGTGTCTGGTTTTCTCTGCTCCCTCCTCTCTCCATTCACTATCCGCTCCCACCCAGCCCCCAGTCTGGTGCCCCCCGTGCAGTTGCCTTACGGTATCAGAACTTCATCCAGGTGCCTGGCCACGTACTCTATCCTCCTCTCAACGATCCTGAGGGTGTGAGCGAAGGGGAGCTTCTCCAGGGGCATGCGGCAGCTGTGGAACAGAGAGAGCAGGTAGCTGAGTGCCGGCCCTTCCCTCAGGCCCTCTTTTACCCAGAGGGGCGGCACTGAAAGGCTCCCTGTCCCATTCTCCACTGAGGCAGCCTCCTCCTCTGCAATACCCAGGCCTTGGATGTTCTGGTTTTGGGTTAGCTGGATTGTTAGGTGACCCCTGTCTAGTGTGGAGAAGTGGAGAGTGTATCCTGCTGGCAGCGTGTGTGTCATGTCCCTTCCACAGAAGCTATCAACATATAGGATAACAGCCTACTACAGCTACCAACTAATGCAGCTGCCTCTTTAGCTCTGAGGGGTGCTTTCTGCTGCAGAGCTGAAGGTCCAGGGTTCAAATCCTACTGGGAACCCATGCTGGGGGACTTGAGGTGCAAGAGGGGCCATTACACAAGTGCTGCCGGATCCCTTTCACCCTAATCACCGTACCAGAAAGGCCAGCCTTCCTCCTGACCTCTCCACCTCACCTTTCTGGTGTGCACGGGGCTGCTCCCATCAAACATGTTTTCCCCCTCTTGGGAGGGGAGGATGGTCCACTCCAGTCGACACAATCTACCGCCGCCCCCCCTTCCCCCGCAGGTTAAATGAGCCGCATGATGCTAGAGTAAGGGAATGACCCACTGTACGATGCATGGGGGTGGATTAGAGATGGCAGCTTCTGCTGGGTGGGAAAGAATTGCATGATTCTAAGGAGAATAGTTGCTTGCCTGGTCTATAGGTCGGGGCAGGGGACGGATTACTAGGGCTACTGCCCCTGGGGGGGGGATGAATTGCATGACACGAGAGGAGGGGACTGACCCACTGCAGATTTATGGAGCCGGGCATTGCTTACCATGCCTCTAGGCGTGCACAAGCCTCCTCCAAATCCTCCTCACAGTGTCCAAAACCTGCCAGAGGTGAGACATAAAGGAGACATTGAGCTGCTTGGGCACCCTCTGCTTCCTAGTGCCCCAGAGCCCCAGATTTCAGGGGCCCCAGCCAGTGCCTCTGCACGACTGTGGGCATGACTGTGCCTTCGCAGGAAGAGGGGAGGCAGGTGGGGGAATAGACCCTATTTCTCTGCTTTGCGTGGGGCCCGAGTTTGCCACCACAGCTGTGGGGTCAGGGGCTGCTTACCTTTCAGTTTCTTCCTTTTGTCCCTGTGCCTCGTCTTCCTCGGAGAAGCCTGTCACACACAGAGAAAGCAGCAGGGTTATAAGAGAACTCCTCAATAAAACGGGGATAACAATGAGCCAGAGGTGATTGCCATGTGGGGCCAGAGGGAAGTTTTTCCTTGTGGGAGAGTTTTGCACTAGGAGGCATCATGGGTAGGCATTGTGCTTTTCTATGATGCAGCCAATATACGGCACACAGCACAACCCATAACAGGGGTCACTGGAATAATCCAGGGGTTGGAGAAACAGGGATTGCTGGTACCAGGAGCCTGCAGAGTTTAGAAGCATTGCAGGAGAGAATAGAAGTGCTGTTGCTGGGTCTGGTTCTCTCCCCCACTCCCCCGCCAGTTATGAATTGCAAAACTGGTTTTTAGAATAAACCAAAACCAAGTTTATTAACTACAAAAGGTAAATTTCAAGAGATTATAAGGGATAGCAAACAGATCAAAGCAGATTCCTGAGCAAATCAAACAAAACACGCAACGTAAGCTTAATACGCTAAATTAACTGGTTAATAGTAGAAAGCAACAGAGGGTCCTGTGGCACCTTTAAGACTAACAGAAGTATTGGGAGCATAAGCTTTCGTAGGTAAGAATCTCACTTCTTCTGATACTTGGTTAATAGTAGCACATTCTCACCCTAAATGTTGTTTTGTGCAGGTTGCAAAGTTTCTTGAAGGTAAACTGCACTGATTGCAGCTTAAATATCCAGGTATTCCTTTCACAGGCTAGATCTTTCCCCACTGGGCTCAGCCCCCACCCTCCCCCCCCTCAGTTTAGTTCCTTTGTTTCTCCAGGTGTTTTCAGCAGTCTTCCTTTTTGGGCAGGGAGGTGGTGGAGAAGAACCTAGATTAACTCACTTCCAAGCATTCAATAGGATTGGGATATGACAGGAATCCTTTGTCTCCCAGTTTGACCTCCACCCCCAACTCCCTCCTAGTGGAAAAATACCACCAGTCCAAAATGATGTCCAGTACCAGGTGACATGATCACATGACCCTGCAGTGTCAAAGCAGCATCCCAGGAAACTTCTCAGGAAGGAGGAAGTTTAGTATCTTCAAACTCCTACTGGGCCATCCAGGCTGATTGCCTACTGTTTGGTGGGCATTTCCCTGGTGCAAGCACTTTTGTAATTGATACAGAGCCCGTATTCCTAACTTCAGATACAGAAATGATACATCCATACAAATAGGATAATCACATTCAGTAAATCAGAACCTTTCCAATGATATCTCACATGACCCATCTTGCATAAAACATACCTTAGTTATGCCATATTCATAGAACAATATTTCTATGAAGAATATAGGGCATAATGTCACAGCGGTGAAGAAGGATGTGGACAAGGGCGATCCAGTGGATATCGTGTACCTGAACTTTCAGAAAGCCTTTAAGGAGATCCCTCCCCAAAAGTTCTTAAGCAAAGTAAGTTGTCAGGGGATAAGAGGGAAGGTCTTCTCATGGACCAGTAACTGGTTTTAAAGATGGGAAACAAAAGGTAGGAATAAATGGTGAGTTTTTGGAAGAGAGATAAATAGCAACATCCCCCAAGGATCTGTACTGGGACCAGAGTTGTTCAACATATTCATAAATGATCCAGAAAAGGGGGGAAACAGTGAAGTGGCCGGATTTGCAGATGATACAAAACTAAAGATCGTTCAGTCCAAAGCTGAATATGCCCTCCTTGTTCCGAGATGTAGAACTCTGTGTTGGGCTGTATGAAATCACATTTTGTTTGAATGGGCCCCATTTGCCAAACAAACTCTCCAGAACTCTCTGTATGACTGCCCTGCCCTCATCGTTATTTCCCATTCTGCCAATCTTTGTGTCATCAGCACATTTTTACCAGCAGCAATTTTCTATTTACGTCCAGGCTACACCTGACGGCAGGTTGCTGCTCTGGCAGCTGGCAGGCGCTGATGTCGCCTCTAGGTCAGAATGGGGCTGCCCTCCTGCAATCTCCCGCTAGCCTGTGAGCTGTCAATGCTGTGCTTACATCAGGAGATAGGATGTGGCAACCGCCCAAGGGGGCTGAGCTGCTGAGCTCAGAACTAGGCAGGAGAGAGGGCATCAGATTTCCCAGGAAAACCCTGGGTCTTTTCAAAGCTTTATGACTCTCAAGCCCCTAAGCAAGGGACGTTTTTTCCCTACTTGTGAAGCAGAATCTCCCAGCCTGAAGTGATAATCTAGTGTTACAAGTGCAGAAAACGTTCATGGTATCGCCTGCCCAAGCATTCCAAAACCATGCGCTGGGCCCCACCAAACTCATGAGATTGACTTCAAAATAAAGATATCTTAAAAAAAATTCATCTGGGGAACTCTTCATTTGCCTTCTGGTGTCTGAGCCGCTAGGGTGCACTCAATTTCCATTTTCCAGCTTCTCTTTGCAACCAATGTGCTAACAAATAAAATGAAATGAAATCAAATCAAATAAAAAGCCGAGATTCTCAGATAAATCACTTGACTCCAGCAGTTTGAGCTTTAAGAAAAGCACCCTATATCATGAGATAATAAAGAGCCCTACCTCTTATCTAACACTTTTAGTCAGTGAATCTCAAAGCACTTTACAAAGGAGGTCTGTAGCATTAGCCCCCTTTTAGGGATGGGAAACTGAGGCACAGAGAAGAACTGTGACTTACCCAAGGTCACCCAGCAAGACAGTAGCAGAGACAGGACCAGCACTTAAGTCTCCTGAGTTCTGTCTAGTGCTCTATCCACTAGGCCACAGTGCATTTGAAGTAAGGGGTCATAATCAGTACATTCCTGTGGTGTGTGGTGGTTATTTTGGCTCTCCCAATGCCATAGTTGTTGAAGTGACACATTTTGACCTGTGACCTGTGCTGGCCCAGGGGCATCGTTGTTAAAACGAGTTTCTCACAGCAGCTTCTTGTTAGGCCTGAACACAAGTTAACTGGACCATGTCTCCAATGTCCCATTGGGAAAGTTTAAAAGCCACTGAAGGCCTTGCAGTGCACTGACATACTGGGATTTTCAGAAAGCCTTTGACAAGGTCCCTCCCCAAAGGCTCTTAAGCAAAATAAGCTGTCATGGGATAAGAGGGAGGGTCCTCTCATGGATCAGTAACTGGTTAAAAGACAGAAAACAAAGCGTAGGAATAAATAATCCATTTCTCCGAAAGGAGAGAGGTAAATAGTGGTGTCCCCCAGTGGTCTGTACTGGGCCCAGTCCTATTCAACATATTCATCAATGATCTGGCAAAAGGGGTAAACAGCGAGGTGGCAAAATTTGCAGGCAATACAAAACTATTCAGAATAGTTAAGTCCAAAGCAGACTGTGAAGAGTTACAAAAGGATCTCAGAAAACTGGGCGACTGGGCAAGAAAATGGCAGATGAAATTCAAGGTTGATCAATGCAAAGTAATGCACATTGGAAAACATAATCCCAACTCTACAGATAAACTCCTGGGGGCTAAATTAGCTGTTACCACTCAACAAGAGCTCTTGGAGGCATTGTGGATAGTTCTCTGAAAACATCCACTCAATCAGCAGTGGCAGTCAAAAACGGAAACAGAAAGTTGGGAATCATTAGGAAAAGGATAGATAACAAGACAGAAAATATCATATTGCCTCTATATAAATCCAGGGTAAACCCAGATCTTGAATACTGCCTGCAGATGTGGTCTCCACATCTCAAAAAAAAGGCCAATTAAGTAAGAGAAAAAAACCCTTTTGAAGTGATAATCAAGATAGCCCAGTTGTTTCTCTTACTTAATTGGCCTCTCAGAGTTGGTAAGACAACTCCCACCTGTCTCTGTATGTGTATATATATATCTCCTCAATATTATGTTCCATTCTATGCATCCGAAGAAGTGGGCTGTAGCCCACAAAAGCTTATGCTCAAATAAATTTGTTAGTCTCTAAGGTCCCACAAGTATTCCTGGTTTTTCTATCCTACTTGTTGCTTGGAGGTAATGAATTATTCATTTGATCTTATAATAAATATTTGAACTTGTAATATACCTGTAAATGCCAATTAGAGGCTGCTCTGCATTTTAATCGGAGCAAAACAAGTCGGTATTTGCATGCTCTTTTCAGACATTTTGTTCTTTGTGATTTTGCTGAATTTAAAGTGTTCATGAAAACTGGAGGATTCAAGAACAGAGCCTCTTCTTACTGGATCACTATATATGGAGTGATCTCAGCAGGGACAAAATGCCACAGGTATGTCTTATATTAGGTAGCAGCAAATGTTCTATCATCGCTAGCTGGGGTGGTCGGGGCAGTAAGGAACAACCAATGAATGGAGCCACGAGCTCGGTCTGTGGCCCTGTCTCTCTCTGTGGATGTGTCCTGCCAGCCCAATGGGGCCTGGTCAGAACAGGGGGCCTCTGGCCACCCTCCCTCCCTTCCTTCCATGGGGCTGTGTCCAGGCAAGCTCTGCTGAGAGTGTAGGATGGCTGCAGGGGGGTTGGGGGGGGTGTCCTCCTACCATCCTGCTTCTCCTGGAGAAACTGTGCTGGGTCGCCATGGCCATCCAGATGACCAGGACCAGAAGGACGCAGGTGTACAGCACCCAGGGGCTGTCCCAGCAGGCCCAGAACCAGCTCTGCGTGATCCCCATCCTCGTGCTGGGGAGGACAGTCTGGACACTGGCTCCCTGCTGGTGTTGCCACTGGATCTCTCCCGAGAGGCTGTTTGTTCCAGTGACGCATCATAAAGGGCCAGGACCAGGCGGGTCCTGACATCACAAAGGGACTGCACGCATCAGAGGTGAGCAAGATCCTCAGCTCCCTCCAGCCCCTCCCCAGTGGTAGGGGGCTTATGTTTTTCCCCTTTTACTTTCCTGGTTCTTCTCGCATGAACAGAGCAACAATACCCCAAGTTCAAAGGCGCAAACAATTTGATGTTTATTGGGGTAAACTTTTAGCAAGCATCATTTTAGTTGCCGTTCTATTTTCAGGTACCATGGTAGCTGTTACACAGGTGCTGGCCTCCTCGTTGAGCATTTTGCGTTTTCGTACACATTTTCCACCCCTGTCAGCCTTTTGAAGCCATCCCCCACCCACGTCATGCTAGCAACAAGACAAACACCACAGATAAACAACGCAAAACATAGATTCATAGTATTCTGGGTTATTCTTTCACTGGCGCCAGCATGCTTGTAGAGTGTCTGAAAAACAAAAGAAACAATTTTTACCCCCTTTGGTGGGGACAGATTATTGCTTAATAATAATACCAATTCCTTTTACAAATTTCCTTGCTAATTGCAGGAAAAACAGAAGAATTACCTTTAGGCTGTTCTTATTTTGTTTTATAGTCAGGCTAGTGAATTACCCCACTCACTGGTCATTTATGAAATTTATGAGGTGGCGTGCCTCAGTTTCCCCTCTTGTACAACAGACCAGGTTTGCAATAGTTTTTTTGCTGTACCAAGCTTTACGTTTATTTTCAGGTAATAGCTGAGAGACAGCTTTAGATTTTGGCTTTGTATCTCCCCCCTCACACACACACACACCCCGTTAGGGTTAACCTGTCCCCCTTATTTTCAGGCTTGACTTGTTTTTTCACCTCCCTCTTCTGGAGGGCCATAATCTGAGTCTTCTAGTAGCTTGTTTGCTGACCAGATGGATTTATTATTTCCAGATTTTTTGTGCTGCTACTTATGGGTAGTTTTCTTCTTCCCCCATCAGTTAGGTAATTTGCATTTACACAGAGGCTTTCTTGGCTTGCCTCTGGATCCAAAGCGATCAGCAGCTCAGAGACTGTCTTAAAAGGGACACATTTCACTTCCACCAGAGTTCTCATTACTTTTCACTTTCATCTCCTGCTTTAAAAGACACAGAGATTTGAAAAAGAAAGCACAATTTATTGTGGCTTCTTTTGGAGCCCTAATAGGATTTTAATTACCGTATTTTCCGGCGTATAAGACGACTGGGCGTATAAGACGACCCCCAACTTTTCCAGTTAAAATATAGAGTTTGGGATATACTCGCCGTATAAGACTACCCCTCTTCCAACGCACACCAAAAAAAAATTAAAAAAACATCAGATTTGATTTCAATATGGTAATTTTAATTCAAATGCTTATGACATGCAGGTACTTAGCAGGAAAACTGTCACTTATAAACATAAGGCTGTTTGTCATCAAACATGTAAACATAAAACAGTGCAAGTAGATTAAACTTTTCCTAATTCACTCTAAAGCTGAAAGGAAGGATAAGACAATAAACCCATGGGAGCTGCCATGCTGTTTGTTTTCTAAGCTGTCAACCAAACTGGAACTGATGATGATAGGAGGAAGATAACAAACAAGAGAGAGAGAGCAAGTGCCGGGCAAGTCCCTGGCGAGTTAGCAACGCCCATCATAACTGCAAGCTACGGTATTTTTACAGGTTTTGCTGGCATGACAGTTTCCCTTTAAAAGCCTTCAAAATCCTCCTGTTCGTCATCTGATATCATAAGTACATCAATGACATCTTGTGATACATTTGTAAGGCAGTCATCGTATGGATCGAATTCCGTATCAGATGGTGTGGTCTCAGCTTCGGCTTCCTCTTCATCTTGCCACAAGTAGTCGTCCTCCATACCATCTAATGAATTTGATATGCCACACTTCTTGAAAGACTTGATTACTGTTTCTGCATCAATATCATTCCAGGCTTTTATGACAAACTTGCACAAAACATCCAACTGTGGAGCACGCATGTTTCCTCCTTTTGTGAATGACTTTTCGCCGCTAACCATCCATTCATTCCACTGTTCTTGAATGCGATCTTTAAATGGCTTGTTTAGGCACACATCCAGTGGCTGTACCAACGATGTCAATCCTGCAGGAATAAGTGCCGCATCTGTGTTTAGTCTTGCAAGCATTTGCTTGGTGCTGGGAGTTAAATGAGCCCTGAACATATCCCACACCAGTAGACTACATTTTTGAATAAGTCCACCTGGTCGCCTGCTCCATACATTATCAAGCCATAGCTTTACCCCTTCTTCATCCATCCAGCCTTTTTCATTCACATGTACAAAACAACCAACAGGGAACTTGAATTTCGGCATTGTTTTTCTTTTAAAAATAATCATTGGTCTCAGTTTGGCACCATCAGCTGTGCATCCTAGTACCACTGTAAAACTGGACTTCTCATGTCCTGTTGTTTTAATTAAAATTGTTTTTTCACCTTTTTGATGGACAGTTTTATTTCCAACCATATCAAAATTCATTGGAGTTTCATCCAGATTTCCAATACTACTTAACGCATAGCCATGTTTAGTGCGCTGTTGTATTACGTATCGATGGAAACTATTTACTTTGCTATCAAGATCTGCAGGTAATTTTGGGGCAATTTTCATCTTTTGCCTCAGTACCATATTATGCCTTCCCATGAATCTAGTACACCAGGATACAGTGGCCTTAAATCTGTTGCTGTGATCTGGGTTAGATTTGGCCCACTGAAGTGCAAACAAATGTATTTTATTTCGTGTCACTACATAACCATTTTGGCGATGCTCATTCACCATGTCTGCTACATGTTTTTCGAGTTCTGGCCAATGTGGAGTGCCTCTTCTTAATGCACACTTACCCCTTGGCATACTCTTTAATGCTTTTTCATTTGCTTTCCAGTCCCGAACCATCTTTTCTGTTACTCCATATTGTCTTGCAGCAGCGCAGTTATTATGTTCCATGGCAAAGTTTACAACTTTAAGTTTGAAACTGGCTTCATATTTCTTTCTTCTTGCTGGTGGAGCCATGATGGGGTTTTGACTGTTGGACATTTGTATACTGTACTGTATGTACTGGTGCTATACTGTATGAACAGGTACAGATACTGGTGCTGTACTGTATGTGTTACCCAGTATACAACAACCAGCCAATCACGGCAAGCGATGTACCTTACCGGCGATTGGCTGGTTGTTGTATACAAAGCCTGCTTGGATTGGTCAGCCCTCCCTGTCTACCCAGCCCTCCCTGTCTCCAAGACTATCAGAACGGTAGCGCAAACACGCCTCTTTCACCCGTCTGGCCCGCCCTTGTATCCTATTATCTCCTTCTCTGCCTCTCAGATCTCGCACATGCGCGCCTGCGCCGCTTCATTGCAGTCCTCAGGAGCGAGATCTGAGAGGCAGAGAAGGAGGTACGGTAATAGGATACAAGGGCGGGCCAGACGGGTGAAAGAGGCGTATTTTTCTGGGCACAGCGCCGCTCTATCTCTTTTTTCCATACCCCGGGCGTCCCGGACGCCTGCAGCTTGCTCCGCCCTTCACTTACACCTTCCCGGTGAGGCGCCCCCTCACCTCGTCATCGGGTGGGGATGCGGCCGCGGCCGTTTTTGAGCTCCCCCCACCATATGCGGCGACCGCAGGTTCTCCAGTCCGGCTCGGAAGTTTCAGCACCCGCCCTATAAGACGACACCCGGCGTATAAGACGACCCCCGACTTTTGAGAAGATTTTCCTGGGTTAAAAAGTAGTCTTATACGCCAGAAAATACAGTAAGTACCACGTTTTGTTTGCATTTCTTTTACCTCTTTTCCAATATACACTGCACATGTCCTGGGAAATAGTTTAATTTCCATAACATTAGATTAGTCATATTAATTTTACACAAGGTGTAACTGCCTTCCCGTGCCCACAGAGTTTTCATGCACCCCCACCAAAGCGACAGTCCAATCCCCCAGAGCCCCCCTAAGGCTCAGTGTTCCCAACATTGCTCCCCTTTTCCTTTTCCTATGCATGCACAAAACTATTTTTGCCTAACATTTTTTGCACTGTGATTACTTTTTTTTTTACACAACTGTACCCCAATTACACTCCCATCTTGTACAACCAGAGACAGCCAGGGGCAGTCAAGTTAAGTTCCAGTAGAAACCCCTGACATTCCTTTAGTGATTTTGATCACATTACCCAATAGTTAAATAATTTGATTAGATTATTTCTCCTCCTGCTGCCTGCAGCAGTCCCCTATAGACCATTTTTGTGGGAAAGGGGCCCATTTTTTCTCAGAATAGCTGTAAAGGCTTCTGGGGACAGAAGCATCGTGGTGGTAGTAGCCACTCTTCCTGACCCCCGGTATAATTTAATTACCAGCTTCCATCCAATGTGATTGCACAGAGTTGTACAGACAGTTACATTTATAGAACTGGGTTTTATTATTAAACCAAAAACTTGCTTCTTGTAACACCACAACTGTTACCTGTACCATTTTCACAATTCCCAAATGTTTACTTTCCTCCAAACCCTGATTTATTAATTTTTGCAAAAAGTATTTGTAACTTTTTACTTACTTTTTTAAATTACTTACTCCTACATTTAGTTTTTTAAGGTAGCGCACTTTGTTTTTAACAGCTCAGCCACCAAGTACAATTATTGCCACACAGCCGCCTTAACCTGTGCTGTCTTTACCTTGAGACTGTTCAAAAGGCAGTAAAACATTTGTCTCCATGGTTGCCCATGGATCTGTTACTCCAAAAAATTCCAGTGGACTACAGCAGACCTCCGTCATACTTTGTCCCAAACAAAACAAACCACCAAAAACATTTCACATAAGTATCCAAAGTCCCCTCCACTAAAACTTCAGAAAAACAAAAGTGTTGAACGGCCGGGGGAGTGGAAGGGGAAGAGGTGGAAAGAAACCAATGAAGCCTGTCAGGTCAGTTTAAAGTACAGGCTCCCAGCAGCAAATTAAGTAAACTGAGAGAAAGAAGAAGGAAAAGAAGAAAAGGATATACTTAGTGCTGAACCAAGAGTAGACTCCCCGGGTTGGAACAGTTGGGAACCCTTCCCCCCAGGTTCTCAGCCTGGCTCTGGGAGAAGACTGGGGGTCATTACCTGCTCCTGCAAACCCAGCCATTTTTCAGGTTGAAACCTTTTGTTTTTTCCTCCACTTCCCCAGGACCAAGTCCCAGCTCCTGTCTCTAAAGCTGGTCTGTTAACTGCTTCTGACTCTAAACCCTGATGGGCCAAATCATCTTTAACCACCCGAACTACTCTACAGCCCTTCAGCAGCCCTTGCTGAAACAGCACCAACCTTGAAAGTTTACTGGCAGCTTCCCATAATGCTGCCCTTACTTCAAACCTCTCACAAGTGGACTGAAGTGCCTCCTTTCCCTGGAGGGCATCCAGTCCCCATGGGCAGGGACCTTCTTCCACTACCCATATACCAAAGGAGGGGGGGCTCCGCAGCCACCCCCATCCCTCTGGGTCCCCTAACACTGCATCCATTTCCTTTTTAATCTCATCCCAGGCTGACCGCTGCTCCTGGTATGGGCCCTGGTTCTTCCTTATCCATTTATCCAAAAAATCCTTTTCCCTGGCTTGCCAGAACCCGCAACTACCATCACGAGAGTTCGCTATACCCCCTCCAAGCAGAGCTGCGTGGACTGTTGGGGGTGGGCGGGGGGGACTTACAGGCTGCCACTCACCTATCTGATGCGATGCATCTGAGTCACGGCACCAAGATGTTAGGGGGCTTATTCCTTCACCCTCTCACTTCCCTGGTCCTTCTCGCATGAACAGAGAGCAAAAATACCCAAAATCCAAAGGTGCAAACAATTCGATGTTTATTGGGGTGAACTTCCAGCAAGCTCAAATCCAAGTTTCCTTCCTCAGTGTCCCCCTTCCCAGCTCTGACACCACAGAGCCATCCCTGTTCCCATTCACTATTCCTATTCCCCCCTTAGCAAAACATGATTCCAATTTCCCCACCCTCATTCCCTGTTCCCATTCGCCCCCCCTTACTTCCTGATTGACTGCAGACTATATAGTAAAACTTGAGTTGTGCTTAGCTATACCTTAACCAATCATGTTACTGAAATTTAACTAACCAATTCTAACATACTCTACCATGGTTCTTTAACCAATTATATCCCACCACCTTAACAAACCCAACACAATTAATTATACAGCAGACAGAAACAATTACAGAACCAAACAGACCATGCAAATAAACATACAAAACAATACAGAAGCAAGAATTTTACACCCCAGCTATTGATAAGTGAGTTCTTGCCAGACAGGATGCTATTAAACTAAGTTTGCTTTTGCATCTTCTAGGCTCTTCCCTTTCTCTGGAGGTGACAGGAATATCAGGACAGGATTGGATTCCTAACAGCCAATAGCACCTTATTTCCATGGGACTAGTCTGGGATGTGAGGATGTGACCGTTCACTTCTCAGCTTAGGGCTGCCTCTGCTGCTTAGCCGAAGGCCTCACTTAGCCTAAGTCCAGAGCCTCAGACTGTCCCTTACACCTAAAAAAAAGGAATTAAAATCACTTTTTTTCTACCTCGATAACTAGCTAAGTGATAAGAATACACCTAAATTCTTAAAGTATAGGCCTTTGCAGACAGGCCAGAATATCTCTATCCTAACACCCAGCACCCCATGTAGGTACTTAGAGACTGTGACCGAGTCACCCCGTAACCTTCTCTTCGTTAAGCGAAAGAGATTGAGCTCGGTGAGTCTCTCACTAAGAGGCAGGTTTCTAACCTTTGAATCATTCTTGAGGCTTTTTTCTGACTTCTCTTTCATTGAGAACATCCTTCTGGAATAACAAGGAGTCTGGTGGCACCTTAAAGACTAACAGATTTATTTGGGCATAAGCTTTCGTGGGTAAAAACCTCACTTCTTCAGATGCATAGAGTGAAAGTCACAGCTGCAGGCATTATATACTGACACATGGAGAGCAGGGAGTTACTTCGCAAGTGGAGAACCAGTGTTGACAGGGCCAATTCAGTCAGGGTGGATGTAGTCCACTCCCAATAATAGATGAGGAGGTGTCAATTCCAGGAGAGGAAAAGCTACTTTTGTAATGAGCCAGCCACTCCCAGTCCCTATTCAAGCCCAGATTAATGGTGTTAAATTTGCAAATGAATTTTAGTTCTGCTGTTTCTCTTTGAAGTCTGTTTCTCGTCCCCTAATGCCCCTCCTCTACTTGCGCTACATTGATGACATCCTCATCATATGGACCCACGGAAAGGAGTCCCTTGAAGAATTCCACCTGGACTTCAACAATTTCCACCCCACCATCAACCTCAGCCTGGACCAGTCCACACAAGAGATCCACTTCCTGGACACTACAGTGCAAATAAGTGACTGTCACATAAACACCACCCTAAACCGGAAACCTACTGACCGCTATACATACCTACATGCCTCCAGCTTCCATCCAAGACACACAACACGATCCATTGTCTACAGCCAAGCCCTAAGATATAACCGAATTTGCTCCAACCCCTCAGACAGAGACAAACACCTACAAGATCTTTATCAAGCATTCGTAAAACTACAATACCCACCTGGGGAAGTGAGGAAACAGATTGACAAAGCAAGACAGGTCCCCAGAAATCACCTACTACAGGACAGGCCCAACAAGGACAATAACCGTACACCACTGGCCATCACATACAGACCCCAGCTAAAACCTCTCCTGTGCATTATCCACGATCTACAACCTATCCTGGAAAATGATCCCTCACTCTCACAGACCTTGGGAGGCAGGCCAGTCCTCGCTTACAGACAACCCCTGAACCTGAAGCAAATACTCACCAGCAACTACACACCACACCACAAAAACACCAACCAAGGAACCAATCCCTATAGCAAACCTCGTTGCCTACTCTGTCCCCATATCTACTCTGGCGACACCATCAGAGGGCCCAACCACATCAGCCACACCATCAAGGGCTCATTCACCTGCACATCCACTAATATTATATATGCCACCATGTGCCAGCAATGCCCCTCTGCCATGTACATTGGCCAAACCGGACAGTCCCTCCGCAAAAGAATAAATGGACACAAATCGGACATCAGGAATGGTAACATACATAAGCCAGTAAGTGAACACTTCAATCTCCCTGGTCATTCTATTACGGATTTAAAAGTCACTATCATTGAACAAAAAAACTTCAGAAACAGACTTCAAAGAGAAACAGCAGAACTAAAATTCATTTGCAAATTTAACACTTGTAGTGCCCATCTTTAAAAAAGAGAAGGAGGAGGATCCGGAGAACTACAGGTCAATCAGCCTCACCTCAGTCCCTGGAAAAATCATGGAGCAGGTCCTCAAGGAATCAATTATGAAACACTTAGAGGAGAGGAAAGTGATCAGTCACAGTCAGCATGGATTCACCAAGGGCACCAAGTCATGCCTGACTAACCTAATTGCCTTCTATGAAGAGATAACTGGCTCTGTGGATTAGGGGAAAGCAGTGGATGTGTTATTCCTTGACAGCAAGTTAAAGAAGTATGGTCTGGATGAATGGACTATAAGGTGGGTAGAAAGCTGGCTAGATCATCGGGCTCAACAGGTAGCAATCAATGGCTCCATGTCTAGTTGGCAGCTGGTATCAAGCGGAGTGCCCCAAGGGTCGATCCTGGGGCCGGTTTTGTTCAATATCTTCATTAATGATCTGGAGGATGGCGTGGACTGCACTCTCAGCAAGTTTGCAGATGACACTAAACTGGGAGGCGTGGTAGATACGCTGGAGGGTAAGGATAGGGATACAGAGGGACTAGACAAATTAGAGGATTGGGCCAAAAGAAATCTGATGAGATTCAACAAGGACAAGTGCAGAGTCCTGCACTTAGGAAGGAAGAATCCCATGCACTGCTACAGACTAGGGACCGAGTGGCTAAGCAGCAGTTCTGCAAAAAAGGACCTGGGGGTTACAGTGGACGAGAAGCTGGATATGAGCCAACAGGGTGCCCTTGTTGCTAAGAAGGCTAGCAGCATTTTGAGCTGTATAAGTAGGAGCATTGCCAGCAGATCGAGAGACGTGATCATTCCCCTCTATTCAGCATTGGTGAGGCCTCATCTGGAGTACTGTGTCCAATTTTGGGTCCCACACTACAAGAAGGATGTGGAAAAATTGGAAAGAGTCCAGCGGAGGGAAACAAAAATGATTAGGGGGCTGGAGCACAAGATTTATGAGGAGAGGCTGAGGGAACTGGGATTATTTAGTCTGCAGAAGAGAAGAATGAGGGGAGATTTGATAGCTGCTTTCAACTACCTGAAAGCGGGTTCCAAAGAGGATGGATCTAGACTGTTCTCAGTGGTACCAGATGACAGAACAAGGAGTAATGGTCTCAAGATGCAGTGGGGAAGGTTTAGGTTGGATATTAGGGAAAACTTTATCACTAGGAGGGTGGTGAAGCCCTGGAATGGGTTACCTAGGGAGGTGGTGGAATCTCCTTCCTTAGAGGTTTTTAAGGTCAGGCTTGACAAAGCCCTGGTTGGGATGATTTAGTTGGGGATTGGTCCTGCTTTGAGCAGGGGGTTGGACTAGATGACCTCCTGAGGTCCCTTCCAAGCCTGATATTCTATGATTCTATGATAGTTTGTTAAGATAGGCACTAGAAAGCATTTTTCTCTTTATTTTCTCATAACCATTTCTGACTTTTATACCTCACTGCTTGTACTCACTTAATAGCTCTCTCTTTGTAGTAAATAAACTTGTTTTATTGTTTTATCTACACCAGTATGTTTAAGTTAAAGTGCCTGGGTAACTCTATTTAAGATCATAAGCTGGTGTCTATCATTCCCTTTAAGCAATAACAGACTTAATATATTTGGACTGTCTAGGAGAGGGTGGGCTGTACAGGAGATACATTTCTGGGGGGAAATATGGGACTGGGAATGTGTTGGGGTCACCCTGAAATATAACCCAGGCTGGTGAGAGCCGGGGTGTGACTGGCAGTACGCAGTTACATACAGGCACATCTGGGAGTGACCTACATGCTGGCAAGCTGTTTTTGAGCAGCCCAGGTTGGGCATTACAACAGTCAGGCATTGCAAGGCACCCCAGGTTTCAGGGCAAGGGTGACACAGCCCCCCACTAGTCTAAACTGCACCCAGATATGTCACAGAGGGGATGGGTGGGAAATCCCTTCCTGACCCCTATTGCTGGCCAGCAGAAACCCTGAAGCATGAGGTTTTAGGAACATAAGACAAAAACCGGAAGTGATCCCCACGGCTGCTGAGCCCTGCCCCCCACCATGACAAACAATCTTGTCAGGTAATCACATTCTTAAATTTGTCCAGCTTGCTCTTAAAACTAAGTTATTTGCCCTGACAACGCCAATTGAGAGGCTTTTCTAGAACTTCACCTCTCTGATGGTTATGTCTATTTGTTCTTGTGCCAACATTGTCCTTTGGCTTAAATAACTCACTTTTCTCCCGAAAGTATTTAGAGAGAGCAATGATATCCTCTCTCAGCCTTCTGTTCCCTAGACTAAGCAAGCCAAGCTCCTTCAGTCTCATAAGACAGGCCCGCCGTTCCCCTGCTGATCCTAGTAGCTCTTCTCTGCTGTCACTATCGCATCATCACTGCCACATTGTACAGTCCTTTCTTAATTGTCACACAGACATCCCATCACCCAAACAGAGGACTTTGAAGATGGTGAAATGTCAGACACACAGGATCCATCCAACATGTGACTTCACAAACAGAGTCATCTGCTGTCAACTGACTACACAGATTGATAAAACTATTCACCCATGCAATATTATTGCCATGGAAAAACAGCATCAGCAGGTCACTCATTTCTGTTTTATAAGAGGTATGCAATGCTTTGGGTTTGTTTTGTTTTTTTACAATTGATCTTAAGTCCCATAGGGGTCAGCAAATATTCTATATTGGATGACCAGCTGTCTACTGTGGAAGAAGAGTGGACTTCATTTTAGGATTCTATCACAGAGTTTGCTGGAGAAAAACTGGGATTTAAGAGAATAAAAAAACAATGTTGGATTACAGATGATACCGTCAAATTATGAGAAAGAAAGAAAGAAAGAGGCCTGTTGGAATGATCATAAGCAATGGTGGAATAGTATGACTCAGTGCTTTGAGGAAGCCTCTGAAAGACGTGACCAGAAATGTAAATTTGAGATTTTGAAGGATTTTGGACATCCTAACTGGTGTCCATTCTCGCAGCTTCTGCCAGTGAAGGACAAAAATTTAGCAAAGGTATAACAAGAGCCAATGGCTGGAAGTTGAGGCTAGATAAATTCAGAGAGGAAATAAAGTGTAAATTTCAAAGCGTGAGGGTAATTAACCATTGGCACAATTTATCAAGGGTTATGCTGGATTGTCCATCCCTGTCAAATTTTAAATCAAGATTAAGTGTTTTTCTACAAGCTCCACTCTAGGAATGATTGTGGGGCGGGTCTCTGGCCTGGGCTGTGCAGAAGGTCCCTTTGGGCTTTGGAGACCGTGACTTATCATCCCCATGTAGAGGTGGAGATCCGAAAT
>NW_027053344.1:0-5000 GCF_011386835.1 Chrysemys picta bellii
GCCCGGGAGGGGACTCTGAAAATTTTTCAGCCCTTTCGACTCGGGGTTGACCTGGTGGCCGAGAGGGGACTCGCACGGCAGGCAAGCCGCCCTGGGCTCACCCTCCCCGGCCGCAGCGAGGGACTGCCACCCGGCCGACTGGATCGGGCCCCTGGAAGTCTGGAAAAAAGAATGGAACCTGACGCCTCCGAGGAGGGGGCGCCCAGGGAAGGAGGGAGATCCGGGTTGACCTGGTGACCGGACGGGAAAGAGGCCACCGGGCGTCCCCCCCTTAAAACCTAGGGGTTGACCTGGTGGCCGGAAAGCGAACCGGCCAGCCGGTGAACCCGTCCGATTCCACGGGTTGACCTGGTGGCCGGGAAGCGAACCGGCCAGCAGGTGAACCCGTTCGATTCCACGGGTTGACCTGGTGCCCGGGAGGGGACTCTGAAAATTTTTCAGCCTTTCGACTCGCGGTTGACCTGGTGGCCGAGAGGGGACTCGCACGGCAGGCAAGCCGCCCTGGGCTGACCCTCCCCGGCCGCAGCGAGGGACTGCCTCCCGGCCGACAGGATCGGGCCCCTGGAAGTCTGGGGGGGGGGGAATCGCCCCACGCCTCCGAGGAGGGCTGCCCGGGCGGGCCTGGCCCCGGAGCTCGAAAAAAAAAAAAAGGATCGGGCCCACTAGAGACATGGACCAGGCCGCCCTGGGCTCACCCTCCCCGGCCGCAGCGAGGGACTGCCTCCCGGCCGACTGGATCGGGCCCCTGGAAGTCTGGGGGGGGGGGGGGGAAATGGAACCTGACGCCTCCGAGGAGGGGACGCCCAGGGAAGGAGGGAGATCCGGGTTGACCTGGTGACCGGACGGGAAAGAGGCCACCGGGCGTGCCCCCGTTAAAACCCCTAGGGGTTGACCTGGTGGCCGGAAAGCAAACCGGCCACTGGGTAGGCCGGTCGGCAACCTAGGGGTTGACCTGGTGGCCGGGAAGCGAACCGGCCAGCAGGTGAACCCGTCCGATTCCACGGGTTGACCTGGTGCCCGGGAGGGGACTCTGAAAATTTTTCAGCCCTTTCGACTCGGGGTTGACCTGGTGGCCGAGAGGGGCCTCGCACGGCAGGCAAGCCGCCCTGGGCTCACCCTCCCCGGCCGCAGCGAGGGACTGCCCCTCCCCACCCCCCGGCTGACAGGATCGGGCGCACTGGAAGTCCGGGACAGTATTTTCCCCGACGCCGGGGAGGGCGGGCGGAGGGGCTCTGGCGGCCAGCCCGGGCCCCGGAGCTCGAAAAGGAAAAAAGGACCGGGCCCGCGAGAGACGGGGGCCCTGCCGCAGGGGGGGGGGCAGTCCGACCGGGGCTCACCGTGCGGCAGGCCCGGGCGTCGGCAGGGGAAAGCGGGCGAGGAGGCGCGGGGCCGGGTGCCTACGGCCATACCGGACCGAACGCCCCCGATCCCGTCCGATCTCGGAAGGTAAACCGTCCCGGGCCTGGCTAGTACTTGGATGGGTGACCGCCTGGGAATCCCAGGTGCCGTAGGCAGCTTTTCCCGGTCCGAGTCAGCTCTCTCTCCTTTTCTGGGGGGGAAGGAGAGGGGGGGACGGGCCGGAAAGCCCCTCGTCGCTCCTGCCGAGTCGGAGGTCGCGGCCGCAGGTCACGGGTCTGGGCGCCTGGGGTCCGGCTCCCCACCCACCCGGCTTCCTCCGCGGAGGACCCCCCCCGGGGCCACCGAAGCCGCTGGGGGAGACGCCGGGCATGGGGCGGACTGGCCCGGACCCTCCCGGCCGCCGGCCCGCAGGTCCGCCCCGAATCCCCCCCCGCGGCCACCCAGGCCAGGCCTGGCCAGGCGGGACGGACGGCGGGTGTCCAGCGCCCAGCGGCTTCCTCCAGCGGGGACCCACGGACCCCAAAGCCGCAGGGGGAGGCCCCGGGCCTGGGACGGACTCGCTCGGACCCCCTGCGCCCGGCCGCCGGCCCGCGGGACCGCCCCGAATCCCCCCGCGGCCACCCAGGCCAGGCCTGGCCAGGCGGGACGGACGGCGGGTGTCCAGCGCCCAGCGGCTTCCTCCAGCGGGGACCCACGGACCCCAAAGCCGCAGGGGGAGACCCCAGGCCCGGGACCGACTCGCTCGGACCCCCCGCCTCCCCTGCGCCCGGCCGCCGGCCCGCGGGACCGCCCCGAATCCCCCCGCGGCCACCCAGGCCAGGCCTGGCCAGGCGGGACGGACGGCGGGTGTCCAGCTCCCAGTGGCTTCCGCCAGCGGGGACCCACGGACCCCAAAGCCGCAGGGGGAGGCCCCGGGCCCGGGACGGACTCGCTCGGACCCCCCGCCTCCCCTGCGCCCGGCCCCCGGCCCGCGGGACCGCCCCGAATCCCCCCGCGGCCATCCAGGCCAGGCCTGGCCTGGCGGGCCGGTGTGCAGCTCCCCCGGGCTTCCTCCCCCGACGACCCGCGCCCCCCTGAGCCGCAGGCGGAGACCCCGGCCCCGGGGCGGACCGGCCCGGGCTCGCCCGAGCCCCCTGCGCCCGGCCCGCAGGACCGCCCCCCCGAATCCCCCGGGAGAGGCCCGGCCTGCACGCCACTGACGACCCGCGGCCCCCAAAGTCGCAGGAGGCGCCCCCCCCCCCCCGGTTAGCCCCGTCTCGCTCCGCGCCCCCCGCCCCTCGCTGCCGGGACCGGGCGCCGCCCCAGAGTCAGCCGCAGCCGGCCGGCCTGAGAGCTGCCCTCCTGTGGACGACGGTGAGTTTACCTTGATACTAACCGGCCGTCAGCCAGGTCAACCCCATTGCTAGACTGGGGTGGACCTGGTGGCCGAGTGGGGACTTGGAACATTTGACAGCTGCTTCCCGGGGCTTGACCGGTTGTCCTGAACGCCCCCCACCCCCACCCCCAGCCCCCGGCTCCTGCTCCCCTCTC
Source organism: Chrysemys picta bellii (assembly GCF_011386835.1). Classification (NCBI taxonomy): domain Eukaryota; kingdom Metazoa; phylum Chordata; order Testudines; family Emydidae; genus Chrysemys; species Chrysemys picta. Next base: position 2,890 of record NW_027053344.1, read on the forward strand.
CCCAGCCTCGGTGCTCCGCTCCCTGCCTCGGAGGCTGCCTCTCTGCGGCGCCTGCATCGCCTCCGAGGACGCGCACCCTCCGGAGGCTGGACGTAAACCCACCACTGCCGCCGACCCGGCTCTCCGAGGGACGACTGTGAGGCCCCCCACCCCACCCCACCCCCGGACCGCCCTGGGGACGACTGCTAAGCCTCCCCCACCGGACCGCCCGGGGGAAGACTGCGACGCCTCCCGCCAGGCCCCCACCCAGCCTGGGGGAAGACTGCTAAGCCTCCCCCCCACACACACACACACACACTGTCGGGGGATGACGATTAAGCCTCTCCCGGACTGCCCGGGGGAAGACTATTAAGCCTCCCCTGGAACCACTATTAAGCCTGCCCCCGGAGTCCTCGGGGGATGACTGCTAAGCCTCCCCCACCGGACCACCCGGGGCAAGACTGCTAAGCCTCCCTCCCACACACACACACACTGTCAGGGGAGGACTATTAAGCTTTCCCGCTGGAGCGCCCGGGGCGGACGACTGTTAAGCCTGCCCCCGGAGTCCTCGGGGGAGGACTATTAAGCTTTCCCCCCTGGAGCGCCCGGGGGGGGGGGGGGGGGGACGACTATTAAGCCTGGCCCCCGGAGTCCTCGGGGGACGACTATTAAGCCTCCCCCGGACCTGCTCCCTCTCGACTATTAAGCCCCCCCTCTGCGGTCCTCAGCACCACTGCCGCGCTGCCCTGGGAGTGGGGTGACATCCGGTCCGGAAAGCAAACCGGCCACCAGGTCAACCCGTCGAATCCAATGGGTTGACCTGGTGGCCGGAAAGCAAACCGGTCGCCAGGTCAACCCGTCGAATCCAATGGGTTGACCTGGTGGCCGGAAAGCAAACCGGCCGCCAGGTCAACCCAGTAGATTCAGCGGGTTGACCTGGTGGCCGAACGGGGACTTTGAAAATTTGACAGCCGCTTCCCGGGGGTTGACCTGTTGTCCCGGTGGGGACTTTGAACATTTGACAGCCGCCTCCCAGGGCTTGACCTGTTGTCCCGGTGGGGACTTTGAACATTTGACAGCCGCCTCCCAGGGCTTGACCTGTTGTCCCGGGGGGGACTTTGAACATTTTACAGCCGCTTCCCGGGGCTTGACCTGGTGGCCGAGTGGGGACTTTGAACATTTGACAGCCGCTTCCCGGGGGTTGACCTGTTGTCCTGAACGCCCCCCACCTCCCCCCCCCCCGGCTCCTGCTCCCCACTCCCCAGCCTCGGTGCTCCGCTCCCTGCCTCGGAGGCTGCCTCTCTGCGGCGGCTGCATCGCGTCCGAGGACGCTCACCCTCCGGAGGCTGGATGTAAAGCCTGACACCCGCCACCGCCGCCGACACGGCTCTCGGAGGGACGACTCTGAGGCCTCCCCCCACCCCCGGACCGCCCTGGGGACGACTGCTAAGCCTCCCCCCCGCCCACACCCACACCCACACTGTCGGGGGATGACTCTTAAGCCTCTCCCGGACTGCCTGGGGAACGACTATTAAGCCTGCCCCCCCCGGAGCACTCGGGGGACGACTATTAAGCCTCCCGCGGACTGCCCGGGGGATGACTATTAAGCCTCCCCTGGAAGGACTATTAAGCCTCCCCCGGACTGGCCGGGGGACGCCTATTAAGCCTATCCTCGGGGGAGGACTATTAAGCTTTTCCCCTGGAGCGCCCGGGGGGACGACGATTAAGCCTGGCCCCCGGAGTACCCGGGGGACGACTATTAAGCCTCCCCCGGACTGGCCGGGGGACGACTATTAAGCCTCCCCCGGACCTGCTCCCTCTCGACTATTAAGCCCCCCTCTGTGGTCCTCAAGACCACTGCCGTGCTGCCCTGGGAGTGGGGTGACACCCGGGCCGGAAAGCAAACCGGCCACCAGGTCAACCCGTCGAATCCAATGGGTTGACCTGGTGGCCGGAAAGCAAACCAGCCGCCAGGTCAACCCGTCGAATCCAATGGGTTGACCTGGTGGCCGGAAAGCAAACCGGCCGCCAGGTCAACCCAGTAGATTCGACGGGTTGACCTGGTGGCCTTAAAGCACGACTCTTAAGCCTGCCTCCTGGAGCGCTCGGAGGACGACTATTAAGCCTCCCCC
>NW_027053344.1:17500-22500 GCF_011386835.1 Chrysemys picta bellii
TGGTGCCCGGGAGGGGACTCTGAAAATTTTTCAGCCCTTTCGACTCGGGGTTGACCTGGTGGCCGAGAGGGGACTCGCACGGCAGGCAAGCCGCCCTGGGCTCACCCTCCCCGGCCGCAGCGAGGGACTGCCACCCGGCCGACTGGATCGGGCCCCTGGAAGTCTGGAAAAAAGAATGGAACCTGACGCCTCCGAGGAGGGGGCGCCCAGGGAAGGAGGGAGATCCGGGTTGACCTGGTGACCGGACGGGAAAGAGGCCACCGGGCGTCCCCCCCTTAAAACCTAGGGGTTGACCTGGTGGCCGGAAAGCGAACCGGCCAGCCGGTGAACCCGTCCGATTCCACGGGTTGACCTGGTGGCCGGGAAGCGAACCGGCCAGCAGGTGAACCCGTTCGATTCCACGGGTTGACCTGGTGCCCGGGAGGGGACTCTGAAAATTTTTCAGCCCTTTCGACTCGCGGTTGACCTGGTGGCCGAGAGGGGACTCGCACGGCAGGCAAGCCGCCCTGGGCTGACCCTCCCCGGCCGCAGCGAGGGACTGCCTCCCGGCCGACAGGATCGGGCCCCTGGAAGTCTGGGGGGGGGGGGGAATCGCCCCACGCCTCCGAGGAGGGCTGCCCGGGCGGGCCTGGCCCCGGAGCTCGAAAAAAAAAAAAAGGATCGGGCCCACTAGAGACATGGACCAGGCCGCCCTGGGCTCACCCTCCCCGGCCGCAGCGAGGGACTGCCTCCCGGCCGACTGGATCGGGCCCCTGGAAGTCTGGGGGGGGGGGGGGAAATGGAACCTGACGCCTCCGAGGAGGGGACGCCCAGGGAAGGAGGGAGATCCGGGTTGACCTGGTGACCGGACGGGAAAGAGGCCACCGGGCGTGCCCCCGTTAAAACCCCTAGGGGTTGACCTGGTGGCCGGAAAGCAAACCGGCCACTGGGTAGGCCGGTCGGCAACCTAGGGGTTGACCTGGTGGCCGGGAAGCGAACCGGCCAGCAGGTGAACCCGTCCGATTCCACGGGTTGACCTGGTGCCCGGGAGGGGACTCTGAAAATTTTTCAGCCCTTTCGACTCGGGGTTGACCTGGTGGCCGAGAGGGGCCTCGCACGGCAGGCAAGCCGCCCTGGGCTCACCCTCCCCGGCCGCAGCGAGGGACTGCCCCTCCCCACCCCCCGGCTGACAGGATCGGGCGCACTGGAAGTCCGGGACAGTATTTTCCCCGACGCCGGGGAGGGCGGGCGGAGGGGCTCTGGCGGCCAGCCCGGGCCCCGGAGCTCGAAAAGGAAAAAAGGACCGGGCCCGCGAGAGACGGGGGCCCTGCCGCAGGGGGGGGGGCAGTCCGACCGGGGCTCACCGTGCGGCAGGCCCGGGCGTCGGCAGGGGAAAGCGGGCGAGGAGGCGCGGGGCCGGGTGCCTACGGCCATACCGGACCGAACGCCCCCGATCCCGTCCGATCTCGGAAGGTAAACCGTCCCGGGCCTGGCTAGTACTTGGATGGGTGACCGCCTGGGAATCCCAGGTGCCGTAGGCAGCTTTTCCCGGTCCGAGTCAGCTCTCTCTCCTTTTCTGGGGGGGAAGGAGAGGGGGGGACGGGCCGGAAAGCCCCTCGTCGCTCCTGCCGAGTCGGAGGTCGCGGCCGCAGGTCACGGGTCTGGGCGCCTGGGGTCCGGCTCCCCACCCACCCGGCTTCCTCCGCGGAGGACCCCCCCCGGGGCCACCGAAGCCGCTGGGGGAGACGCCGGGCATGGGGCGGACTGGCCCGGACCCTCCCGGCCGCCGGCCCGCAGGTCCGCCCCGAATCCCCCCCCGCGGCCACCCAGGCCAGGCCTGGCCAGGCGGGACGGACGGCGGGTGTCCAGCGCCCAGCGGCTTCCTCCAGCGGGGACCCACGGACCCCAAAGCCGCAGGGGGAGGCCCCGGGCCTGGGACGGACTCGCTCGGACCCCCTGCGCCCGGCCGCCGGCCCGCGGGACCGCCCCGAATCCCCCCGCGGCCACCCAGGCCAGGCCTGGCCAGGCGGGACGGACGGCGGGTGTCCAGCGCCCAGCGGCTTCCTCCAGCGGGGACCCACGGACCCCAAAGCCGCAGGGGGAGACCCCAGGCCCGGGACCGACTCGCTCGGACCCCCCGCCTCCCCTGCGCCCGGCCGCCGGCCCGCGGGACCGCCCCGAATCCCCCCGCGGCCACCCAGGCCAGGCCTGGCCAGGCGGGACGGACGGCGGGTGTCCAGCTCCCAGTGGCTTCCGCCAGCGGGGACCCACGGACCCCAAAGCCGCAGGGGGAGGCCCCGGGCCCGGGACGGACTCGCTCGGACCCCCCGCCTCCCCTGCGCCCGGCCCCCGGCCCGCGGGACCGCCCCGAATCCCCCCGCGGCCATCCAGGCCAGGCCTGGCCTGGCGGGCCGGTGTGCAGCTCCCCCGGGCTTCCTCCCCCGACGACCCGCGCCCCCCTGAGCCGCAGGCGGAGACCCCGGCCCCGGGGCGGACCGGCCCGGGCTCGCCCGAGCCCCCTGCGCCCGGCCCGCAGGACCGCCCCCCCGAATCCCCCGGGAGAGGCCCGGCCTGCACGCCACTGACGACCCGCGGCCCCCAAAGTCGCAGGAGGCGCCCCCCCCCCCCCGGTTAGCCCCGTCTCGCTCCGCGCCCCCCGCCCCTCGCTGCCGGGACCGGGCGCCGCCCCAGAGTCAGCCGCAGCCGGCCGGCCTGAGAGCTGCCCTCCTGTGGACGACGGTGAGTTTACCTTGATACTAACCGGCCGTCAGCCAGGTCAACCCCATTGCTAGACTGGGGTGGACCTGGTGGCCGAGTGGGGACTTGGAACATTTGACAGCTGCTTCCCGGGGCTTGACCGGTTGTCCTGAACGCCCCCCACCCCCACCCCCAGCCCCCGGCTCCTGCTCCCCTCTCCCCAGCCTCGGTGCTCCGCTCCCTGCCTCGGAGGCTGCCTCTCTGCGGCGCCTGCATCGCCTCCGAGGACGCGCACCCTCCGGAGGCTGGACGTAAACCCACCACTGCCGCCGACCCGGCTCTCCGAGGGACGACTGTGAGGCCCCCCACCCCACCCCACCCCCGGACCGCCCTGGGGACGACTGCTAAGCCTCCCCCACCGGACCGCCCGGGGGAAGACTGCGACGCCTCCCGCCAGGCCCCCACCCAGCCTGGGGGAAGACTGCTAAGCCTCCCCCCCACACACACACACACACACTGTCGGGGGATGACGATTAAGCCTCTCCCGGACTGCCCGGGGGAAGACTATTAAGCCTCCCCTGGAACCACTATTAAGCCTGCCCCCGGAGTCCTCGGGGGATGACTGCTAAGCCTCCCCCACCGGACCACCCGGGGCAAGACTGCTAAGCCTCCCTCCCACACACACACACACTGTCAGGGGAGGACTATTAAGCTTTCCCGCTGGAGCGCCCGGGGCGGACGACTGTTAAGCCTGCCCCCGGAGTCCTCGGGGGAGGACTATTAAGCTTTCCCCCCTGGAGCGCCCGGGGGGGGGGGGGGGGGGGACGACTATTAAGCCTGGCCCCCGGAGTCCTCGGGGGACGACTATTAAGCCTCCCCCGGACCTGCTCCCTCTCGACTATTAAGCCCCCCCTCTGCGGTCCTCAGCACCACTGCCGCGCTGCCCTGGGAGTGGGGTGACATCCGGTCCGGAAAGCAAACCGGCCACCAGGTCAACCCGTCGAATCCAATGGGTTGACCTGGTGGCCGGAAAGCAAACCGGTCGCCAGGTCAACCCGTCGAATCCAATGGGTTGACCTGGTGGCCGGAAAGCAAACCGGCCGCCAGGTCAACCCAGTAGATTCAGCGGGTTGACCTGGTGGCCGAACGGGGACTTTGAAAATTTGACAGCCGCTTCCCGGGGGTTGACCTGTTGTCCCGGTGGGGACTTTGAACATTTGACAGCCGCCTCCCAGGGCTTGACCTGTTGTCCCGGTGGGGACTTTGAACATTTGACAGCCGCCTCCCAGGGCTTGACCTGTTGTCCCGGGGGGGACTTTGAACATTTTACAGCCGCTTCCCGGGGCTTGACCTGGTGGCCGAGTGGGGACTTTGAACATTTGACAGCCGCTTCCCGGGGGTTGACCTGTTGTCCTGAACGCCCCCCACCTCCCCCCCCCCGGCTCCTGCTCCCCACTCCCCAGCCTCGGTGCTCCGCTCCCTGCCTCGGAGGCTGCCTCTCTGCGGCGGCTGCATCGCGTCCGAGGACGCTCACCCTCCGGAGGCTGGATGTAAAGCCTGACACCCGCCACCGCCGCCGACACGGCTCTCGGAGGGACGACTCTGAGGCCTCCCCCCACCCCCGGACCGCCCTGGGGACGACTGCTAAGCCTCCCCCCCGCCCACACCCACACCCACACTGTCGGGGGATGACTCTTAAGCCTCTCCCGGACTGCCTGGGGAACGACTATTAAGCCTGCCCCCCCCGGAGCACTCGGGGGACGACTATTAAGCCTCCCGCGGACTGCCCGGGGGATGACTATTAAGCCTCCCCTGGAAGGACTATTAAGCCTCCCCCGGACTGGCCGGGGGACGCCTATTAAGCCTATCCTCGGGGGAGGACTATTAAGCTTTTCCCCCTGGAGCGCCCGGGGGGACGACGATTAAGCCTGGCCCCCGGAGTACCCGGGGGACGACTATTAAGCCTCCCCCGGACTGGCCGGGGGACGACTATTAAGCCTCCCCCGGACCTGCTCCCTCTCGACTATTAAGCCCCCCTCTGTGGTCCTCAAGACCACTGCCGTGCTGCCCTGGGAGTGGGGTGACACCCGGGCCGGAAAGCAAACCGGCCACCAGGTCAACCCGTCGAATCCAATGGGTTGACCTGGTGGCCGGAAAGCAAACCAGCCGCCAGGTCAACCCGTCGAATCCAATGGGTTGACCTGGTGGCCGGAAAGCAAACCGGCCGCCAGGTCAACCCAGTAGATTCGACGGGTTGACCTGGTGGCCTTAAAGCACGACTCTTAAGCCTGCCTCCTGGAGCGCTCGGAGGACGACTATTAAGC
>NW_027053344.1:35000-37118 GCF_011386835.1 Chrysemys picta bellii
CCGAGAGGGGACTCGCACGGCAGGCAAGCCGCCCTGGGCTCACCCTCCCCGGCCGCAGCGAGGGACTGCCTCCCGGTCGACTGGATCGGGCCCCTGGAAGTCTGGAAAAAAGAATGGAACCTGACGCCTCCGAGGAGGGGGCGCCCAGGGAAGGAGGGAGATCCGGGTTGACCTGCTGACCGGACGGGAAAGAGGCCACCGGGCGTCCCCCCCCCCCTTAAAACCTAGGGGTTGACCTGGTGGCCGGAAAGCGAACCGGCCAGCAGGTGAACCCGTTCGATTCCACGGGTTGACCTGGTGCCCGGGAAGCGAACCGGCCAGCAGGTGAACCCGTTCGATTCCACGGGTTGACCTGGTGCCCGGGAAGCGAACCGGCCAGCAGGTGAACCCGTTCGATTCCACGGGTTGACCTGGTGCCCGGGAAGCGAACCGGCCAGCAGGTGAACCCGTTCGATTCCACGGGTTGACCTGGTGCCCGGGAGGGGACTCTGAAAATTTTTCAGCCCTTTCGACTCGGGGTTGACCTGGTGGCCGAGAGGGGACTCGCACGGCAGGCAAGCCGCCCTGGGCTCACCCTCCCCGGCCGCAGCGAGGGACTGCCACCCGGCCGACTGGATCGGGCCCCTGGAAGTCTGGAAAAAAGAATGGAACCTGACGCCTCCGAGGAGGGGGCACCCAGGGAAGGAGGGAGATCCGGGTTGACCTGCTGACCGGACGGGAAAGAGGCCACCGGGCGTCCCCCCCCCCTTAAAACCTAGGGGTTGACCTGGTGGCCGGAAAGCGAACCGGCCAGCCGGTGAACCCGTCCGATTCCACGGGTTGACCTGGTGGCCGGGAAGCGAACCGGCCAGCAGGTGAACCCGTTCGATTCCACGGGTTGACCTGGTGCCCGGGAGGGGACTCTGAAAATTTTTCAGCCCTTTCGACTCGGGGTTGACCTGGTGGCCGAGAGGGGACTCGCACGGCAGGCAAGCCGCCCTGGGCTCACCCTCCCCGGCCGCAGCGAGGGACTGCCACCCGGCCGACTGGATCGGGCCCCTGGAAGTCTGGAAAAAAGAATGGAACCTGACGCCTCCGAGGAGGGGGCGCCCAGGGAAGGAGGGAGATCCGGGTTGACCTGGTGACCGGACGGGAAAGAGGCCACCGGGCGTCCCCCCCTTAAAACCTAGGGGTTGACCTGGTGGCCGGAAAGCGAACCGGCCAGCCGGTGAACCCGTCCGATTCCACGGGTTGACCTGGTGGCCGGGAAGCGAACCGGCCAGCAGGTGAACCCGTTCGATTCCACGGGTTGACCTGGTGCCCGGGAGGGGACTCTGAAAATTTTTCAGCCCTTTCGACTCGCGGTTGACCTGGTGGCCGAGAGGGGACTCGCACGGCAGGCAAGCCGCCCTGGGCTGACCCTCCCCGGCCGCAGCGAGGGACTGCCTCCCGGCCGACAGGATCGGGCCCCTGGAAGTCTGGGGGGGGGGGGGAATCGCCCCACGCCTCCGAGGAGGGCTGCCCGGGCGGGCCTGGCCCCGGAGCTCGAAAAAAAAAAAAAGGATCGGGCCCACTAGAGACATGGACCAGGCCGCCCTGGGCTCACCCTCCCCGGCCGCAGCGAGGGACTGCCTCCCGGCCGACTGGATCGGGCCCCTGGAAGTCTGGGGGGGGGGGGGGAAATGGAACCTGACGCCTCCGAGGAGGGGACGCCCAGGGAAGGAGGGAGATCCGGGTTGACCTGGTGACCGGACGGGAAAGAGGCCACCGGGCGTGCCCCCGTTAAAACCCCTAGGGGTTGACCTGGTGGCCGGAAAGCAAACCGGCCACTGGGTAGGCCGGTCGGCAACCTAGGGGTTGACCTGGTGGCCGGGAAGCGAACCGGCCAGCAGGTGAACCCGTCCGATTCCACGGGTTGACCTGGTGCCCGGGAGGGGACTCTGAAAATTTTTCAGCCCTTTCGACTCGGGGTTGACCTGGTGGCCGAGAGGGGGCCTCGCACGGCAGGCAAGCCGCCCTGGGCTCACCCTCCCCGGCCGCAGCGAGGGACTGCCCCTCCCCACCCCCCGGCTGACAGGATCGGGGCGCACTGGAAGTCCGGGACAGTATTTTCCCCGACGCCGGGGAGGGCGGGCGGAG
>NW_027053345.1:0-37092 GCF_011386835.1 Chrysemys picta bellii
ACCACTCCTGGTGGTGAAAGGGGAACAGGAGAAAGGACAAAAGAAGTAAGAGATGAAGAGAAAGGAAGGGGGGATGGAGGAAAAGATAAAACGAAAAGGACAAACCCTAATGTCCCCAGTGATTCTACGGGACAAAATCCCAGGGAGGGAATAAAATTCTGCCATCTTAAACTACTGTTTTCCATGCCTAGAATTCAGCTGGCACCAGATGGATCAGACTGAGCAGGTTTCAAAACCTCTTGGAGGCTCTTACCTTCTAAATAGGGACGTCTGTTTTCTAGTAAAATCCGTCAAAGGAAAGGAGAAAACTCGAAAGAGGCTCCTGCTCACACTCACATACGTCAACCCTAACACTCTCTCAGTCCTCACAGAGAGACCTCGAGAAGGAGACTTGCTGAAGCAAAGCCACAGAGGTCTCTGAGGTTTCCCTGGCCCTGTGCTCCTGTCCTGCCAGGCTGATGTCAGCATCTCTCTCGGAGGTCACCACCTCCCTAACACCTTTGACCAATAGGCTGACGTCCTGCAAAAGGCCTTTGTGATATCACTGCCACACCCACCCTTCCCCGGAAGTGCTAATGTCCTGCTGCTGGCCTGACACTTTGAAGGTTTCAGATACTCTCTGTGGATCACCCCACTCAATGCCTGTTCATTCTAGGAAGCAAGCCGGCTAGACGGTAAAACATCAGAGGCTGCTCCCAATGCTACACTCAGTGTTTCCAAAATTAGGGGACTTTATGGCCAGAAGAGACCTTTAGAGCATCTCATCTAACCCCTTGCATACCATAGGCTTGCTCTATAGTACAATAGTTACTTTTTGGGCACACATATTGCAGAAAGGCATCTAGTCTTCCTTCAATGACATCAAGAGATGGAGAATCCACCACTTTCCCTTTTAGTGAGTGCCAGGGGGCTCCATTTCCCCTTCCACTAGCTCCCCATTTACAGTGAGCCAGAGCAGTACCTGCAGCAGGGAGAGGGAGTTGCTAAGGCCTCAGAGGAACAGCCCCTGCAGTGTCTCATGCACATGGCGTAAGTGCCGGATGATGCGGAGCTGGTGCATCACTTTTGGCCGTGACGTCCTCCTCCTGCAAGGGAACGAGAACCTGTCAGAGACTCAAATGCCCCGAGGAATCAGGGGCAATTAAGGACACCTGGAACCAGCACTATTTACACCCAGCACCTGCCCACCACTGAGGGATGAATTCACCTCCTGAACCCCAGAATGGAGTCGTCTTCTCCTTTCTAGTAATCTCCAGTGCCAACCCCCGTCCTTGTAGGGTGAGCTCCTGCTACCTCCCCCTCAGTGCCCTTGACAGCTGTTCCACCTCCAAACCACAGCTCAAGTTATCAGAACCCTCTTCTCCACCCCCACCCAGGTTGGGCAGGTAGGCGGCTCTAGCAGGGGGGGCAGGTGGGATTCTGGCAGCAGTGAAGTGGGTTGCGGGGAGGTTGAGATCTTGCCCCAAGTCATCCCAGACACTAATGCTAAACCACACGATGGCAGCATCTAGTGTCAGTGGAGTCCAAGCACTATTTCAACCATACAGTTTTGGATCAACTCCCAACAAGGGGAGGTGAAGAGCACCCCCAGCAACACACACACACACACACACATATATATACCACTCCTGGTGGTGGGAGGGGAACAAGAGAAAGGACAAAAGAAGTAAGAGATGAAGAGAAAGGAAGGAGGGATGGAGGAAAAGGTAAAACGAAAAGGACAAACCCTAATGTCCCCAGTGATTCTACCAGACAAAATCCCAGGGAGGGATTAAAATTCTGCCACCTTGAACTAGTGTTTTCCATGCCTAGAATTCAGCTGGCACCAGATGGATCAGACTGAGCAGGTTCCAAAACCTCTTGGAGGCTCTTACTTTCTAAACAGGGATGTCTGTTTTCTAGTAAAATCAGTAAAAGGAAAGGAGACAACTCGAAAGAGGCTCCTGCTCTCACTCAAATACGTGAATCCTAATACTCTCTCAGTCCTCAAGAGAAACCTCGAGAAGGAGACTTGCTGAAGCAAAGCCACAGGGGTCTCTGAGGTTTCCCTGGCCATGCGCCCCTGTCCTGCCTCGCTGATGGCAGCATCTCTCTCTGAGGTTACCACCTCCCTAACACCTTTGACCAATATGCTGAGGTCCTGCAAAAGACCTTTGTGATATCACTGCCACCAATCAAACCCTTAAGTGCTAATGTCCTGCTGCTGGCCTGACACTATGAAGGTTTGAGCTACTCTCTGTGGATCACCCCACTCAATGCGTCTTCATTCTAGGAAGCAAGTGGGCTAGACAGTAAAACATCAGAGGCTGCTCCCAATGCTACACTCAGTGTTTCCAAAATTAGTAGACTTTATGGTCAGAAGAGACCTTTAGAGCATCTAATCTAACCCGCTGCATATCATAGGCTTACTGTATAGTACAATAGTTACTCTTTGGGCACACACATTCCAGAAAGGCATCTAGTCTTCATTCAATGACATCAAGAGATGGAGAATCCACCACTTTCCCTTTTAGTGAGGGCCAGGGGGCTCCATTTCCCCTTCCACTAGCTCCCCATTTACAGTGAGCCAGAGCAGTACCTGCAGCAGGGAGCGGGAGTTGCTGAAGGCCTCAGAGGAACAGCCCATGCAGTGTCTCAGGCACCTGGCGCAAGTGCCGGATGATGCGGAGCTGGTGCATCACTTTGGCCGTGACGTCCTCCTGCTGCAAGGGAACGAGAACCTGTCAGAGACTCAAAGGCCGCGAGGAATCAGGGGGAGTTAAGGGCACCTGGAACCAGCAGTATTTCCAACCACCACCTGCCCACCGCTGAGGGATGAATTGACCTCCTGAACCCCAGAATGGAGTCGTCTTGTCCTTTCTAGTATCCTCCAGTGCCAACCCCCCTCCTTGTAGGATTAGCTCCTGCTACCTCCCCCTCAGTGTTCTTCACAGCTGTTCCACCTCCAAACCAAACCTCAAGTTATCAGAACCCTCTTCTGCACCCCCAACCAGGTTGGGCATCGAGGCGGCTATAGCGGGGGGGCAGGAGGGATTCTGCCAGAAGTGAAGTGGGTTGAGGGGAGGTTGAGATCTTGCCCCAAGTCATCCCAGACACTAATGCTAAGCCACAGGATGGCAGCATCTAGTGTCAGTGGAGTCCAAGCACTATTTCAACCATACAGTTTTGGATGAACTCCCCACAAGGGGAGGTGAAGAGCACCCCCAGCAACACACACACAAACACACACACACACACACACACACCACTCCTGGTGGTGAAAGGGGAACAGGAGAAAGGACAAAAGAAGTAAGAGATGAAGAGAAAGGAAGGAGGGATGGAGGAAAAGGTAAAACGAAAAGGACAAACCCTAATGTCCCCAGTGATTCTACGGGACAAAATCCCAGGGAGGGAATAAAATTCTGCCATCTTAAACTACTGTTTTCCATGCCTAGAATTCAGCTGGCACCAGATGGATCAGACTGAGCAGGTTCCAAAACCTCTTGGAGGCTCTTACCTTCTAAATAGGGACGTCTGTTTTCTAGTAAAATCCGTCAAAGGAAAGGAGAAAACTCGGAAGAGGCTCCTGCTCACACTCACATACGTCAACCCTAACACTCTCTCAGTCCTCAAAGAGAGACCTCGAGAAGGAGACTTGCTGAAGCAAAGCCACAGGGGTCTCTGAGGTTTCCCTGGCCCTGTGCTCCTGTCCTGCCAGGCTGATGTCAGCATCTCTCTCGGAGGTCACCACCTCCCTAACACCTTTGACCAATAGGCTGACGTCCTGCAAAAGGCCTTTGTGATATCACTGCCACACCCACCCTTCCCCGGAAGTGCTAATGTCCTGCTGCTGGCCTGACACTTTGAAGGTTTCAGCTACTCTCTGTGGATCACGCCACTCAATGCCTGTTCATTCTAGGAAGCAAGCCGGCTAGACGGTAAAACATCAGAGGCTGCTCCCTATGCTACACTCAGTGTTTCCAAAATTAGGGGACTTTATGGCCAGAAGAGACCTTTAGAGCATCTCATCTAACCCCTTGCATACCATAGGCTTGCTGTATAGTACAATAGTTACTTTTTGGGCACACACATTGCAGAAAGGCATCTAGTCTTCCTTCAATGACATCAAGAGATGGAGAATCCACCACTTTCCCTTTTAGTGAGTGCCAGGGGGCTCCATTTCCCCTTCCACTAGCTCCCCATTTACAGTGAGCCAGAGCAGTACCTGCAGCAGGGAGCGGGAGTTGCTGATGGCCTCAGAGGCACAGCCCCTGCAGTGTCTCAGGAATCTGGCGCAAGTGCCGGATGATGCGGAGCTGGTGCATCACTTTTGGCCGTGACGTCCTCCTGCTGCAAGGGAACGAGAACCTGTCAGAGACTCAAACGCCCCGAGGAATCAGCGGGAATTAAGGGCACCTGGAACCAGCACTACTTCCACCCATCACCTGCCCACCACTGAGGGATAAATTCACCTCCTGAACCCCAGAATGGAGTCTTCTTGTCCTTTCTAGTAACCTCCACTGACAACCCCCCTCCTTGAAGGATGAGCTCCTGCTATCTCCCCCTCAGTGCCCTTGACAGCTGTTCCACCTCCAAACCACAGCTCAAGTTATTAGTACCTTTGGACACAGACTGGCTAACCTAGTGAGGAGGGCTTTAAACTAGGTTCGACGGGGACAGGTGAGCAAAGCCCACAGGTAAGTGGGGAACATGGAGACCGGGGAGATGGGTCAAAAACGAGAGGGAGTGTGGGCTATATTGTCAGAGGGAAAGGAGGGTCAGGACAAAACTGGGAGGAAAGATCAAACCAGTATCTTAGATGTCTATATACAAATGCGAGAAGTATGGGGAATAAGCAGGAAGAACTGGAAGTGCTAATAAATAAATACAACTATGACATTGTTGGCATTACTGAAACTTGGTGGGATAATACACATGATTGGAATGTTGGTGTGGATGGGTACAGCTTGCTCAGGAAGGATAGACAGGGGAAAAAGGGAGGAGGTGTTGCCTTGTATATTAAAAATGTACACACTTGGACTGAAGTAGAGATGGACATAGGAGACGGAAGTGTTGAGAGTCTCTGGGTTAGGCTAAAAGGGGTAAAAAACAAGGGAGATGTCATGCTAGGAGTCTACTACAGGCCACCTAACCAGGTGGAAGAGGTGGATGAGGCTTTTTTAAAGCAACTAACAAAATCATCCAAAGCCCAAGATTTGGTGGTGATGGGGGACTTCAACTATCCGGCTATATGTTGGGAAAATAACACAGCGGGGCACAGACTATCCAACAAATTCCTGGACTGCATTGGAGACAACTTTTTATTTCAGAAGGTTGAAAAAGCTACTGGGGGGAAGCTGTTCTAGACTTGATTTTAACAAATAGGGAGGAACTCGTTGAGAATTTGAAAGTAGAAGGCAGCCTGGGTGAAAGTGATCATGAAAAAGACGGTTACTCACCGTTGTAACTGTTGTTCTTCGAGATGTGTTGCTCATATCCATTCCATTAGGTGTGTGCGCGCCGCGTGCACGATCGTCGGAAGATTTTTACCCTAGCAACACCGGCGGGTCGGCTGTGGAGCCCCCTAGAGTGGCGCCTTCATGGCGCTGAATATATACCCCAGCCGACCCGGCGCCCCCTCAGTTCCTTCTTGCCGGCTACTCCGACAGTGGGGACGGGGGGCGGGTTTGGAATGGATATGAGCAACACATCTCGAAGAACAACAGTTACAACGGTGAGTAACCGTCTTTTCTTCTTCGAGTGCTTGCTCATATCCATTCCATTAGGTGACTCCCAAGCTCAACTTAGGTGGTGGGGTCGGAGTGAGACATTGCTGTGTGCAAAACCGCTGATCCGAAGGCAGCATCGTCCCTGGACTGCTGCACTAGTGCATAGTGTTCTGTAAACGTGTGGACTGACGACCAAACCGCAGCTCTACAAATGTCCTGGATCGGAACTTGCGCCAGGAAAGCCGTCGAGGAAGCTTGGGCCCTCGTGGAGTGAGCGGTGAGGTGTGGTACTGAGACACCTGCCAGGTCGTAGCAAGTCCAGATGCAAGACGTAATCCAGGAGGATAGGCGTTGTGATGAGACCGGTGAGCCTTTCATTCGGTCGGCCACTGCAACGAAGAGTTGCGTCGTCTTTCTAAAGTGCCTTGTGCGGTCAATATAGAAGGCCAGGGCCCTGCGTACGTCCAGAGAATGCAAACGTTGATCCTGGCGAGTAGCATGTGGTTTAGGATGAAAGACCGGGAGAAATATATCCTGGTTGATATGAAATGGAGAAACCACCTTAGGGAGAAAGGCAGGATGTGGGCGGAGCTGCACTTTATCCTTATGGAAAACTGTGTAAGGGGGCTCGGATGTAAGCGCCCTGAGTTCAGAAACGCGCCTTGCTGAGGTGATGGCTACGAGGAAGGCTGTCTTCCAGGATAGGTACAAAAGTGAACAGGTGGCCAGTGGCTCGAATGGAGGACCTGTGAGCTTGGAGAGAACCAGGTTGAGGTCCCACGTCGGAACGGGCTGACGTTGTTGTGGGTACATCCGGTCTAAGCCCTTGAGGAATCTAACGACCATCCGGTTAGAGAATACCGAAGACGCGAGTTCCCCTGGGTGAAAGGCTGATATAGCGGCCAGGTGAACTCTAATTGAAGATATCGCCAACCCCTGCTGTTTTAGGGAGAGGAGATATTCCAAAATGAGAGGAATAGGTGCGTGCAACGGGGACGTGGCTCGTTGTTCGCACCAACAGGAGAACCGCTTCCACTTGGCCAAGTACGTGGTCCGTGTTGAGGGCTTCCTACTGCTCAGCAGAATCTGTTGGACAGAGTGCGAGCACTGTTGCTCTGCCTGGGTGAACCATGGAGCAGCCACGCCGTGAGGTGGAGTGATTGCAGGTCGGGGTGACGCAGGCGACCGTGGTCCTGAGAGATGAGATCCGGGCATAATGGAAGCGGGATCGGTGTCCGAACCGAGAGCTCCAACAGCGTGGTGTACCAATGTTGTCTCGGCCACGCTGGGGCGATCAGAATCACCTGTGCCTGGTCTCTGCGCAATTTGAGCAGTACCTTGTGGACCAGAGGAAACGGAGGGAAGGCATAAAACAGGTGGTCCTTCCAGGGAAGGAGAAACGCATCCGAGAGGGAGCCCGGAGCTCGACCTTGCAGGGAGCAGAACACGTGGCACTTCCTGTTGTCTCGAGATGCAAACAGGTCTATCTGGGGAAACCCCCACTTCTGGAAAACGGAATGTATGATGTCCGGACGGATAGACCACTCGTGTGTTTGAAAGGACCTGCTGAGTCGGTCCGCCAGAGTGTTCTGGACTCCAGGGAGGAACGATGCCGTGAGAAGGATTGAGTGGGCGATGCAGAAGTCCCACAGGCGAATGGCCTCTTGGCATAGAATTGACGAACGTGCTCCTCCCTGCTTGTTGATGTAAAACATGGCCGTGGTGTTGTCGATGAGAACTAACACACAACGACCACGTAGGAGATTGAGAAATGCCTGGCACGCCAGGCGCACCGCCATCAGTTCCCGAACATTGATGTGCAGGGCTAGCTGGGGTGCAGTCCACAGGCCCTGGGTATGGTGCTCGTTGAGATGGGCGCCCCAACCCAGAGAGGAAGCGTCTGTGACCAGGTGCAGAGAGGGTTGTGGGGCGTGAAACGGCATCCCCTCGCAAACCACTTTGTGATCTAGCCACCATGTGAGGGAGGTCAGGACCGAATTTGGGACCGTGACCACCATGTTCAGGCTGTCCCGATGTGGGCGGTATATTGATGACACCCAGGTCTGGAGTGGGCGAAGCCGAAGTCTGGCATGCCTGGTCACGTACGTGCAGGAAGCCATGTGACCCAGCAGGGTAAGGCACGACCTCACCGTGGTAGTTGGGAAGGCCTTGAGTCCTTGAATAAGGCTCGTGATGGTGCAAAAGCGATTGTCTGGCAGGATGGCTTGTGCACGTCTGGAGTCTAGAACCGCGCCGATGAATTCTATTCTCTGGGTAGGTTCTAGAGTGGATTTGTCCTTGTTGAGTAGGATACCCAACTTGTTGAATGTGTGCACTATTATGTGGACGTGATCTCGAACTTGTTCTTTGGTGCGACCGTGTACCAGCCAGTCGTCTAGGTACGGGAACACCTGTATCCCTTGCCGACGAAGGTACGCTGCCACGACAGCCATACATTTCGTGAACACCCTTGGGGCCGAGGATAGGCCGAAGGGAAGGACTGCAAATTGGTAGTGCACCTTGCTTACCACGAACCGCAGGAAGAGTCTGTGAGGCGGGTAAATTGCTATGTGAAAGTATGCATCTTTCATGTCGAGGGCGGCGAACCAGTCTCCAGGATCGAGGGAAGGGATAATGGTCCCCAAAGAGACCATGCGGAACTTCAACTTTACTACGAATTTGTTGAGTCCGCGCAAGTCCAAGATGGGTCGCAGACCTCCTTTGGACTTGGGAATGAGGAAGTAACGGGAATAGAATCCCCTGCCCCTTAACTCCACTGGAACCTCCTCTATGGCCCCCATAGCAAGGAGCGTGGAAACTTCCTGTATAAGAAGTTGCTCGTGAGAAGGGTCCCTGAAGAGGGACGGGGAAGGGGGGGAGGAGGAGGGAATTGAGGAAAACTGGATAGCATATCCCCTGTCCACCGTGCGAAGGACCCAACGGTCCGAGGTTATAAGGGACCAGGCATGGTGGAAATGGGAAAGGCGATCCCGAAAGGATGGGGCTGGATCCTGTGGGATGACTGGGGCGCCGTCCTCGACCGCACCTTCAAAAGTTCTGCCTGGGGCCTGAAGGTGGTCTAGGTGGCCCCTAGTTCTGACCAGGTTGAGGGCCGGTCCACCTTCTTCTACCACCTCGTCCTCGCCTCCGGGTCGAGTCCTGTCTCTGACGAGGCGGAGGGGGGGGTAGAAGCGCTGAGGCTGCGGTCTAAATGGCCTGCGCTGAGGGCCCACAACATGCATCCCCAAGGAACGCATGATCGTCCTGGAGTCCTTGAGGCTCTGCAGGCGAGAGTCCGTCTTTTCTGAAAACAACCCTTGTCCTTCAAAGGGCAGATCCTGCAGGGTTTGCTGCAGTTCCTGAGGCAGACCCGAAACCTGGAGCCAGGAGATCCTCCGCATAGCGATACCTGAGGCCAGGGTTCTCGCAGCAGAGTCCGCTATGTCTAAGGAGGCCTGTAAGGAGGTCCGAGCCACCTTCTTACCCTCCTCCACCAGGGCTCCAAACTCCTCCCTGGACTCTTGGGGAACCAACTCCTTGAACTTCCCCATAGAGTTCCAGGAGTTAAAGCTATAGCGGCTCAAGAGCGCCTGTTGATTAGCCGCTCTAAGTTGCAGCCCTCCGGCTGAGTAAACTTTACGGCCGAATAAATCGAGGCGCTTAGCCTCCTTCGATTTGGGCGCTGCGGCCTGCTGACCGTGGCGCTCCCTTGCGTTCACTGATGCCACCACCAGTGAACACGGCTGGGGGTGGGTATACAAGTACCCGTAGTCTTTAGACGGGACAAAGGATTTCCTTTCCACCCCTCTCGCTGTGGGTGGGATAGAGGCAGGAGTCTGCCATATCGTAGATACATTGGCTTGTATCGTGCGGATCAGGGGTAACGCCACCCTCGATGGGGCATCCGCTCCGAGGATATTCACGATGGGGTCGTGCACCTCTACTATCTCCTCCGCCTGCAGGTCCATATTACGGGCCATCCTACGCAGAAGATCTTGGTGAGCCCGAAGATCTATTGGAGGTGGACCTGTGCACGATGTGCCCGCCACTGCCTCATCCGGAGAGGAAGAGGAAGATGCCTCCGGTGGAACAGGGTCCAAGGGAGGGTCCTGGTCTCCCTGCTCCTGGGCCGGAGCATCACCTGCGCTTGAGTCCAGGGCGTCAGGTGGTGCGGACACGGAAGCCTCCATGCCCCCTGGCGGAGGCCGAGAGATGGTGGACTCCGGGGCCCTTCTAACAGAGTGACCGGAGCGAGAGGTCGAAGCAACTGGAGCCCCTTGCGCCTGATGGTACGCCCACGGGGTCCAAAACGACCAGTGAGATGGGCCATGAGAATGGTCCTCTGTTATGTTCTGCCAATGGCCCAAGTCCTGTTCCTCGGCTTGCCCCTGAGGGGGGTATGCCGATCTCGAGAGGTCCTCCGAGGAGCGAGACACCGATCTCGATGGCCATGGCGGTGCCGAGAGCGTCGAGACGATTCCCGTGGGCTGCGGTGCCGCACGGTGCCGGTCCGGAGATGATCTATCTCCCCGCGGTGCCGGCGATCGGTGCCGGGACCGCGACCGGTGCCGATGACCTCGTCGGTGCCGGGAGTCGGATCTGGACCTCGACGAGGACCTGGAGTATGCCCGGTACCGGGAGCGGCCTCTCGACGTCGAGCGTCGACCGTAGCGGTGCCGAGAACTACGTCTCGACGTTGATCGGTGCCGACGATCATAGCGGTGCCGCGACGTAGAGCGGTGCCGCGAAGAAGATCTTGGCCGCGAGTACGACCGGTGCCGAGGTGATATTCGGTGCCGGGACTGCGAGCGGCGTGGGGACCTGCTTCGGGACCTGGATCGGTGCCGAGGTTCCAGCCCTTGCGATGGAGGGCGCATCAAGGCAGGTTTCCCCCTCGACTGGACCGGGCGAGGCAACGGTGCCGTCGGTGCCGGTGGTTGAGGCGGTGCCGGCTCCGTGAGAGCTATTAAGTCTCTCGCCGCCGCGAAGGTCTCTGGCGTCGACGGGAGGCACTGTGTCACCGCCGGCCTCGGTGGAGACGCCGTCTGCACCGGACTCAACGGCCTCGGCGCCGGAGTCGACGGTGCTGGAGGCACCTGTTTCCGGTGCTCCACCGGCGGACGCGGCTCTACCCCCGGCACTGGGGGAGCCAGCGTCTTCGGCACGGAGGTCCCCGTCTTATGGGCTTTCTTATGCCCTGGGGATAATGACCGGCGCCGAGGCACTTGCTGTGCTTGCGGTGCCGACGAGGTCCGGTGCCGGGTAGGCTTATCTGACGCCACTCGCGTGGTCGTCATAGCCGGTGCCGCCGGGGCACTGCGCACCGAGGCGCTAGGTGCCGGGGCCTGACTTGTAGATGAAGCGTCCGGACTAAGTGCCGCCTCCATCAGGAGTTGCCGGAGCCGAAAGTCCCGCTCCTTCTTGGTCCTTGGTCTGAAGGCCTTACAGATCTTCCACTTATCTGTTTGATGGGACTCTCCCAGGCACTTCAGACAGGAGTCGTGCGGGTCGCTTGTGGGCATAGGCTTAGCGCAGGAGGCGCACAGCTTGAAGCCGGGAGCGTTGGGCATGAGCCCGGCCCCGCGGCCGGGGGAGAAAAGGGGGAGACGACCCCCTTAATCCCCAGAACTATTATAACAACTAGAACAACTTTTAAAACTATTGAACTATTTAACTATAAACACTAGGACTATAACTATAACTATAACTGCGAATAACAAACTAAGCTAGGGAGAGTGGAGAACAGCTAAGCAGCGCTCCACAGTTCCAACGACCGTCAGGGGCGGTAAGAAGGAACTGAGGGGGCGCCGGGTCGGCTGGGGTATATATTCAGCGCCATGAAGGCGCCACTCTAGGGGGCTCCACAGCCGACCCGCCGGTGTTGCTAGGGTAAAAATCTTCCGACGATCGTGCACGCGGCGCGCACACACCTAATGGAATGGATATGAGCAAGCACTCGAAGAAGAATCATAGAGTTTGCAATTCTAAGGAAGGGTAGAAGGGAGAACAGCAAAATAGAGACAATGGATTTCAGGAAGGCAGATTTTGGTAAGCTCAGAGAGCTGATAGGTAAGGTCCCATGGGAATCAAGACTGAGGGGAAAAACAACTGAGGAGAGTTGGCAGTTTTTCAAAGGGACACTATTAAGGGCCCAAAAGCAAGCTATTCCGCTGGTTAGGAAAGATAGAAAATGTGGCAAAAGACCACCTTGGCTTAACCATGAGATCTTGCATGATCTAAAAAATAAAAAGGAGTCATATAAAAAATGGAAACTGGGACAGATTACAAAGGATGAATATAGGCAAACAACACAGGAATGCAGGGGCAAGATTAGAAAGGCAAAGGCACAAAATGAGCTCAAACTAGCTACGGGAATAAAGGGAAACAAGAAGACTTTTTATCAATACATTAGAAGCAAGAGGAAGACCAAAGACAGGGTAGGCCCACTGCTTAGTGAAGAGGGAGAAACAGTAACAGGAAACTTGGAAATGGCGGAGATGCTTAATGACTTCTTTGTTTCGGTCTTCACCGAGAAGTCTGAAGGAATGCCTAACATAGTGAATGCTAATGGGAAGGGGGTAGGTTTAGCAGATAAAATAAAAAAAGAACAAGTTAAAAATCACTTAGAAAAGTTAGATGCCTGCAAGTCACCCGGGCCTGATGAAATGCATCCTAGAATACTCAAGGAGCTAATAGAGGAGGTATCTGAGCCTCTAGCTATTATCTTTGGAAAATCATGGGAGACGGGAGAGATTCCAGAAGACTGGAAAAGGGTAAATATAGTGCCCATCTATAAAAAGGGAAATAAAAACAACCCAGGAAACTACAGAGCCCAGTGAGTTTAACTTCTGTGCCAGGGAAGATAAATGAGAAATGGTCTGAGTTAAACAGGATGAAGTTTAACAAAGACAAATGCAAAGTGCTCCACTTAGGAAGGAACAATCAGTTTCACACATACAGAATGGGAAGAGACTGTCTAGGAAGGAGTACGGCAGAAAGGGATCTAGGGGTTATAGTGGACCACAAGCTAAATATGAGTCAACAGTGTGATGCTGTTGCAAAAAAAGCAAACCTGATTCTGGGATGTATTAACAGGTGTGTTGTGAGCAAGACACGAGAAGTCATTCTTCCGCTCTACTCTGCTCTGGTTAGGCCTCAGCTGGAGTATTGTGTCCAGTTCTGGGCACCGCATTTTAAAAAAGATGTGGAGAAATTGGAAAGGGTCCAGAGAAGAGCAACAAGAATGATTAAAGGTCTTGAGAACATGACCTATGAAGGAAGGCTGAAAGAATTGGCTTTGTTTAGTTTGGAAAAGAGATGACTGAGAGGAGACATGATAGCAGTTTTCAGGTATTTAAAAGGGTGTCATAAGGAGGAGGGAGAAAACTTGTTCACCTTAGCCTCTAAGGATAGAACCAGAAGCAATGGGTTTAAAGTGCAGCAAGGGAGGTCTAGGTTGGACATTAGGAAAAAGTTCCTAACTGTCAGGGTGGTTAAACACTGGAATAAATTGCCGAGGGAGGTTGTGGAATCTCCATCTCTTGAGATATTTAAGAGTAGGTTAGATAAATGTCTATCAGGGATGGTATTTGGTCTCATAGACTCATAGACTTTAAGGTCAGAAGGGACCATTATGATCATCTGGTCTGACCCCCTGCATGCTGCAGGCCACAAGACCCTTCCCTGGACTGTGCCGTTGAAGTCCCCAATCCTGTGTTTTAGTGACTTCAATCGGCAGGGACCCTCCTGCTAGTGATCCCTGCCCCATGCTGCGGAGGAAGGCGAAAAACCTCCAGAGGCTCAGCCAATCTACCCTGGAGGAAAATTCCTTCCCGACCCCAAATATGGCGATCAGTAATACCCCGAGCATGTAGGCAAGAGTCTCTAGCCTGACCCTTGTTTGCCATTATGCTATTTACGTACCATTGCTTGGTTTTCATAGAATCATAGAATATCAGAGTTGGAAGGGACCTCAAGAGGTCATCTAGTCCAACCCCCTGCTCAAAGCAGGACCAATTCCCAGCTAAATCATCCCAGCCAGGGCTTTGTCAAGCCGGGCCTTAAAAACCTCCAAGGAAGGAGACTCCACCACCTCCCTAGGTAACGCATTCCAGTGTTTCACCACCCTCCTAGTGAAATAGTTTTTCCTGATATCCAACCTGGACCTCCCCCACCGCAACTTGAGACCATTGCTCCTTGTTCTGTCATCTGCCACCACTGAGAACAGCCGAGCTCCATCCTCTTTGGAACCCCCCTTCAGGTAGTTGAAGGCTGCTATCAAATCCCCCCTCATTCTTCTCTTCTGGAGACTAAACAATCCCAGTTCTCTCAGCCTCTCCTCATAAGTCATGTGCTCCAGACCCCTAATCATTTTTGTTGCCCTCCGCTGGACTCTTTCCAATTTTTCCACATCCTTCTTGTAGTGTGGGGCCCAAAACTGGACACAGTATTCCAGATGAGGCCTCACCAATGTCGAATAAAGGGGAACGATCACGTTCCTCGATCTGCTGGCAATGCCCCTACTTATACAGCCCAAAATGCCGTTAGCCTTCTTGGCAACAAGAGCACACTGTTGACTCATATCCAGCTTCTCGTCCACTGTGACCCCTAGGTCCTTTTCAGCAGAACTGCTACCTAGCCATTCGGTCCCTAGTCTGTAGCAGTGCATGGGATTCTTCCGTCCTAAGTGCAGGACTCTGCACTTGTCCTTGTTGAACCTCATCAGGTTTTTTTCGGCCCAATCCTCTAATTTGTCTAGGTCCCTCTGTATCCGATCCCTACCCTCTAGTGTATCTACCACGCCTCCTAGTTTAGTGTCATCTGCAAACTTGCTGAGAGTGCAGTCCACACCATCCTCCAGATCATTAATAAAGATATTAAACAAAACCGGCCCCAGGACCGACCCTTGGGGCACTCCACTTGAAACCGGCTGCCAACTAGACATGGAGCCATTGATCACTACCCGTTGAGCCCGACGATCTAGCCAGCTTTCTATCCACCTTACAGTCCATTCATCCAGCCCATACTTCTTTAACTTGGTGGCAAGAATACTGTGTGAGACAGTATCAAAAGCTTTGCTAAAGTCAAGAAATAACACATCCACTGCTTTCCCCTCATCCACAGAGCCAGTTATCTCATCATAGAAGGCAATTAGGTTAGTCAGGCACGACTTCCCCTTCGTGAATCCATGCTGACTGTTCCTGATCACTTTCCTTTCCTCTAAATGTTTCATAATTGATTCCTTGAGGACCTGCTCCATAATTTTTCCAGGGACTGAGGTGAGGCTGACTGGCCTGTAGTTCCCCGGATCCTCCTTCCTCCCTTTTTTAAAGATGGGCACGACATTAGCCTTTTTCCAGTCATCCGGGACATCCCCCGATCGCCATGAGTTTTCAAAAATAATGGCTAATGGCTCTGCAATCTCACCCGCCAACTCCTTTAGCACCCTCGGATGCAGCGCATCCGGCCCCATGGACTTGTGCACGTCCAGTTTTTCTAAATAGTCCCGAACCACTTCTTTCTCCACAGAGGGCTGGTCACCTTCTCCCCATGCTGTACTGCCCAGTGCAGCAATCTGGGAGCTGACCTTGTGCGTGAAGACAGAGGCAAAAAAATCATTGAGTACATTAGCTTTTTCCACATCCTCGGTCACTAGGTTGCCTCCCTCATTCAGTAAGGGGCCCACACTTTCCTTGATTTTCTTCTTGTTGCTAACATACCTGAAGAAACCCTTCTTGTTACTCTTAACATCTCTTGCTAACTGCAACTCCAAGTGTGATTTGGCCTTCCTGATTTCACTCCTGCACGCCTGAGCAATATTTTTATACTCCTCCCTGGTCATTTGTCCAATCTTCCACTTCTTATAAGCCTCTTTTTTGCGTTTAAGATCAGCAAGGATTTCACTGTTTAGCCAAGCTGGTCGCCTGCCATATTTACTATTCTTTCTACACATCGGGATGGTTTGTTCCTGCAACCTCAATAAGGATTCTTTAAAATACAGCCAGCTCTCCTGGACCCCTTTGCCCTTCATGTTATTCTCCCAGGGGATCCTGCCCATCTGTTCCCTGAGGGAGTCAAAGTCTGCTTTTCTGAAGTCCAGGGTCCATATTCTGCTGCTCTCCTTTCTTCCTTGTGTCAGGATCCTGAACTCGACCATCTCATGGTCACTGCCTCCCAGGTTCCCATCCACTTTTGCTTCCCCTACTAGTTCTTCCCTGTTTGTGAGCAGCAGGTCAAGAAAAGCTTTGCCCCTAGTTGGTTCCTCCAGCACTTGCACCAGGAAATTGTCCCCTACGCTTTCCAAAAATTTCCTGGATTGCCTGTGCACCGCTGTATTGCTCTCCCAGCAGATATCAGGGTGATTAAAGTCTCCCATGAGAACCAGGGCCTGCGATCTAGCAACTTCTGCTAGTTGCCAGAAGAAAGCCTCGTCCACCTCATCCCCCTGGTCTGGTGGTCTATAGCAGACTCCGACCACGACATCACCCTTGTTGCTCCCACTTCTCAACTTTATCCAGAGACTCTCAGGTTTTTCTGCAGTATCATACCGGAGCTCTGAGCAGTCATACTCCTCTCTTACATACAACGCAACTCCCCCACCTTTTCTGCCCTGCCTGTCCTTCCTGAACACTTTATATCCATCCATGACAGTACTCCAGTCATGTGAGTTATCCCACCAAGTCTCTGTTATTCCAATCACATCATAGTTCCCTGACTGTGCCAGGACTTCCAGTTCTCCCTGCTTGTTTCCCAGGCTTCTTGCATTTCTGTATAGGCACTTAAGATAACTCAATGATCGTCCCTCTTTCTCAGCATGAGACAGGAGTCCTCCCCTCTTGCGCTCTCCTGCTTGTGCTTCCTCCCAGGATCCCATTTCCCCACTTACCTCAGGGCTTTGGTCTCCTTCCCCCGGTGAACCTAGTTTAAAGCCCTCCTCACTAGGTTAGCCAGCCTGCTGGCGAAGATGCTCTTCCCTCTCTTCGTTAGGTGGAGCCCGTCTCTGCCTAGCACTCCTTCTTCTTGGAACACCATCCCATGGTCGAAGAATCCAAAGCCTTCTCTCCGACACCACCTGCGTAGCCATTCGTTGACTTCCACGATTCGACGGTCTCTACCCCGGCCTTTTCCTTGCACAGGGAGGATGGACGAGAACACCACTTGCGCCTAAAACTCCTTTATCCTTCTTCCCAGAGCCACGTAGTCTGCAGTGATCCGCTCAAGGTCATTCTTGGCAGTATCATTGGTGCCCACGTGGAGAAGCAGGAAGGGGTAGCGATCCGAGGGCTTGATGAGTCTCGGCAGTCTCTCCGTCACATCGTGTATCCTAGCTCCTGGCAAGCAGCAGATCTCTCGGTTTTCCCGGTCAGGGCGGCAGATAGATGACTCAGTCCCCCTGAGGAGGGGACTCGGCTACTATGTTTTACCATTAAACCATTCCCTCCATAAACTTATCCAACTTAATCTTAAAACCAGACAGGTCCGTCGCCCCCACCGTTTCCCTCGGAAGGCCGTTCCAATATTTCACCCCTCTGACGGTCAGAAACCTTCGTCTGATTTCAAGCCTGAACTTCCCCACGGCCAGTTTATATCCATTGGTTCTCGTGTCCACATTAGTACTCAGCTGAAATAATTCCTCTCCCTCCCTTGTATTTATCCCTCTGATATATTTAAAGATAGCAATCATATCCCCCCTCAGCCTTCGTTTTGTCAGACTAAACAACCCGAGCTCCTCTAATCTCTTTTCATACGACAGGTTTTCCATTCCTCTGATCATCCTAGTCGCCCTTCTCTGCACCCGTTCCAATTTGAGTTCATCTTTTTTAAACATGGGAGACCAGAACTACACACAGTACTCCAAATGAGGTCTCACCAGCGCCGTATACAACGGAAGCAGGACCTCCTTATCCCTACTAGATATACCTCGCCTAATACATCCCAAGACCGCATTGGCTTTTTTCACAGCCACGTCACATTGTCGACTCATAGTCATCCTGCGGTCTACAAGGACCCCTAGGTCCTTCTCCTCTTCCGTTACTTCTAACCAATGCGTCCCCATCTTGTAACTAAAATTGTTATTAGTCATCCCCAAGTGCATCACCTTACACTTTTCACTATTAAATTTCATCTTATTTCTGACACTCCAATTCACAAGCTCATTCAAGTCTCCCTGCAGAATATCCCTATCCTCCTCCGAATTTGCAACTCCTCCCACCTTCGTATCATCCGCAAACTTTATCAGCCCACTCTTGCAATCGGTTCCGAGGTCAGTTATAAATAGATTAAATAAAATGGGTCCCAAAACCGAACCTTGAGGCACTCCACTAGTAACCTCCCTCCAACCCGACAGTTCACCCTTTAATACGACCCGCTGCATTCTCCCCATTAACCAATTCTTTATCCACCTCTGGATTTTCATATCGATCCCCATGTTTTCCAGTTTAACCAATAATTCCTCATGGGGTACAGTATCAAACGCTTTACTGAAATCCAGGTATATTAGGTCCACCGCATTTCCCTTATCTATTAAGTCCGTTACATGGTCCTGCCATGCGGGCAGGGGACTGGACTCGATGACCTCTCGAGGTCCCTTCCAGTCCTAGAATCTATGAATGTATGAAAAAAACACTGTTCTCCACCCCCACCCAGGTTGGCCAGGGAGGCGGCTCTAGCAGGGGGGGCAGGAGGGATTCTGGCAGCAGTGAAGTGGGTTGCGGGGAAGTTGAGATCTTGACCCAAGTCATCCCAGACACTAATGTTAAGCCACAGGATGGCAGCATCTAGTGTCAGTGGAGTCCAAACACTATTTCAACCCCACAGTTTTCGATGAACTTCCCACAAGGAGAGGTGATGAGCACCCCCAGCAACACACACACACACACACACACCACTCCTGGTGGTGGGAGGGGAACAGGAGAAAGGACAAAAGAAGTAAGAGATGAAGAGAAAGGAAGGAGGGATGGAGGAAAAGGTAAAACAAAAAGGACAAACCCTAGTGTCCCCAGTGATTCCACGGGACAAAATTCCAGGGAGGGAAGAAAATTCTGCCACCTTAAACTACTGTTTTCCATGCCGAGAATTCAGCTGGCACCAGATGGATCAGACTGAGCAGGTTCCAAAACCTCTTGGAGGCTCTTACCTTCTAATTTTCAAGTAAAATCAGTAAAAGGAAAGGAGAAAACTCGAAAGAGGCTCCTGCTCGCACTCACATACGTCAACCCTAACACTCTCTCAGTCCTCAAAAAGAAACCTCGAGAAGGAGACTTGCTGAAGCAAAGCCACAGGGGTCTCTGAGGTTTCCCTGGTCGTAAGCCCCTGTCCTCCCTGGCTGAAGACAGCATCTCTCTCTGAGGTCACCACCTCCCTAACACCTTTGACCAGTACACTGAGGTCCTTGAAAAAGCCTTTGTGATATCACTGTCACACCCAACCAAACCCTAAAGTGCTCATGTCCTGCTGCTGGCCTGACACTTTGAAGGTTTGAGCTACGCTCTGTGGATCACACCACAAAATTCGTCTTCATTCTAGGAAGCAAGCTAGCTAGACAGTAAAACATCAGAGGCTGCTCCCAATACTACACTCAGTGTTTCCAAAGGTAGGAGACTTTCTGGCCAGAAGAGACCTTTACAGCATCTCATCTAACCCCCTCCATATCATAGGCTTCCAGTATAGTACAATAGTTACTTTTTGGGCACACACATTCCAGAAAGGCATCTAGTCTTCATTCAATGACATCAAGAGTTGGAGAATCCACCACTTTCCCTTTTAGTGAGTGCCAGGGGGCTCCATTACCCCTTCCACTAGCTCCCCATTTACAGTGAGCCAGAGCAGTACCTGGAGCAGGGAGAGGGAGTTGCTAAGGCCTCAGAGGAACAACCCCTGCAGTGTCTCAGGCACATGGCGTAAGTGCCGGATGATGCGGAGCTGGTGCATCCCTTTGGCCGTGACGTCCTCCTCCTGCAAGGGAACGAGAACCTGTCAGAGACTCAAATGCCCCGAGGAATCAGGGGCAATTAAGGACACCTGGAACCAGCAGTATTTACACCCAGCACCTGCCCACCACTAAGGGATGAATTCACCTCCTGAACCCCAGAATGGAGTCGTATTCTCCTTTCTAGTAATCTCCAGTGCCAACCCCCGTCCTTGTAGGGTGAGCTCCAGCTACCTCCCCCTCAGTGCCCTTTGCAGCTGTTCCACCTCCAAACCACAGCTCAAGTTATCAGAACCCTCTTCTCCACCCCCACCCAGGTTGGCAGGGAGGCGGCTCTAGCAGGGGGGGCAGGTGGGATTCTGGCAGCAGTGAAGTGGGTTGCGGGGAGGTTGAGATCTTGCCCCAAGTCATCCCAGACACTAATGCTAAACCACACGATGGCAGCATCTAATGTCAGTGGAGTCCAAGCACTATTTCAACCATACAGTTTTGGATCAACTCCCAACAAGGGGAGGTGAAGAGCACCCCCAGCAACACACACACACACACACACACACACACACATATATACCACTCCTGGTGGTGGGAGGGGAACAAGAGAAAGGACAAAAGAAGTAAGAGATAAAGAGAAAGGAAGGAGGGATGGAGGAAAAGGTAAAACGAAAAGGACAAACCCTAATGTCCCCAGTGATTCTACCAGACAAAATTACAGGGAGGGATTAAAATTCTGCCACCTTGAACTAGTGTTTTCCATGCCTAGAATTCAGCTGGCACCAGATGGATCAGACTGAGCAGGTTCCAAAACCTCTTGGAGGCTCTTACTTTCTAAACAGGGATGTCTGTTTTCTAGTAAAATCAGTAAAAGGAAAGGAGACAACTCGAAAGAGGCTCCTGCTCTCACTCAAATACGTGAATCCTAATACTCTCTCAGTCCTCAAGAGAAACCTCGAGAAGGAGACTTGCTGAAGCAAAGCCACAGGGGTCTCTGAGGTTTCCCTGGCCATGCGCCCCTGTCCTGCCTCGCTGATGGCAGAATCTCTCTCTGAGGTTACCACCTCCCTAACACCTTTGACCAATATGCTGAGGTCCTGCAAAAGACCTTTGTGATATCACTGCCACACCCAACCAAACCCTAAAGTGCTCATGTCCTGCTACTGGCCTGACACTTTGAAGGTTTGAGCTACTCTCTGTGGATCACCCCACTCAATGCATCCTCATTCTAGGAAGCAAGCAGGCTACACAGTAAAACATCAGAGGCTGCTCCCAATGCTACACTCAGTGTTTCCAAAATTAGTAGACTTTATGGTCAGAAGAGACCTTTAGAGCATCTAATCTAACCCGCTGCATATCATAGGCTTACTGTATAGTACAATAGTTACTCTTTGGGCACACACATTCCAGAAAGGCATCTAGTCTTCATTCAATGACATCAAGAGATGGAGAATCCACCACTTTCCCTTTTAGTGAGGGCCAGGGGACTCCATTTCCCCTTTCACTAGCTCCCCATTTACAGTGAGCCAGAGCAGTACCTGCAGCAGGGAGCGGGAGTTGCTGAAGGCCTCAGAGGAACAGCCCCTGCAGTGTCTCAGGCACCTGGCGCAAGTGCCGGATGATGCGGAGCTGGTGCATCACTTTGGCCGTGACGTCCTCCTGCTGCAAGGGAACGAGAACCTGTCAGAGACTCAAAGGCCCCGAGGAATCAGGGGGAATTAAGGGCACCTGGAACCAGCAGTATTTCCACCCACCACCTGCCCACCGCTGAGGGATGAATTCACCTCCTGAACCCCAGAATGGAGTCTTCTTGTCCTTTCTAGTATCCTCCAGTGCCAACCCCCCTCCTTGTAGGATTAGCTCCTGCTACCTCCCCCTCAGTGTTCTTCACAGCTGTTCCACCTCCAAACCAAACCTCAAGTTATCAGAACCCTCTTCTGCACCCCCAACCAGGTTGGGCATCGAGGCGGCTCTAGCGGGGGGGCAGGAGGGATTCTGCCAGAAGTGAAGTGGGTTGAGGGGAGGTTGATATCTTGCCCCAAGTCATCCCAGACACTAATGCTAAGCCACAGGATGGCAGCATCTAGTGTCAGTGGAGTCCAAGCACTATTTCAACCATACAGTTTTGGATGAACTCCCCACAAGGGGACGTGAAGAGCACCCCCAGCAAGACACACACAAACACACACACACCACTCCTGGTGGTGAAAGGGGAACAGGAGAAAGGACAAAAGAAGTAAGAGATGAAGAGAAAGGAAGGGGGGATGGAGGAAAAGGTAAAACGAAAAGGACAAACCCTAATGTCCCCAGTGATTCTACGGGACAAAATCCCAGGGAGGGAATAAAATTCTGCCATCTTAAACTACTGTTTTCCATGCCTAGAATTCAGCTGGCACCAGATGGATCAGACTGAGCAGGTTCCAAAACCACTTGGAGGCTCTTACCTTCTAAATAGGGACGTCTGTTTTCTAGTAAAATCCGTCAAAGGAAAGGAGAAAACTCGAAAGAGGCTCCTGCTCACACTCACATACGTCAACCCTAACACTCTCTCAGTCCTCAAAGAGAGACCTCGAGAAGGAGACTTGCTGAAGCAAAGCCACAGGGGTCTCTGAGGTTTCCCTGGCCCTGTGCTCCTGTCCTGCCAGGCTGATGTCAGCATCTCTCTCGGAGGTCACCACCTCCCTAACACCTTTGACCAATAGGCTGACGTCCTGCAAAAGGCCTTTGTGATATCACTGCCACACCCACCCTTCCCCGGAAGTGCTAATGTCCTGCTGCTGGCCTGACACTTTGAAGGTTTCAGCTACTCTCTGTGGATCACCCCACTCAATGCCTGTTCATTCTAGGAAGCAAGCCGGCTAGACGGTAAAACATCAGAGGCTGCTCCCAATGCTACACTCAGTGTTTCCAAAATTAGGGGACTTTATGGCCAGAAGAGACCTTTAGAGCATCTCATCTAACCCCTTGCATACCATAGGCTTGCTGTATAGTACAATAGTTACTTTTTGGGCACACACATTCCAGAAAGGCATCTAGTCTTCCTTCAATGACATCAAGAGATGGAGAATCCACCACTTTCCCTTTTAGAGAGTGCCAGGGGGCTCCATTTCCCCTTCCACTAGCTCCCCATTTACAGTGACCCAGAGCAGTACCTGCAGCAGGGAGCGGGAGTTGCTGATGGCCTCAGAGGCACAGCCCCTGCAGTGTCTCAGGAATCTGGCGCAAGTGCCGGATGATGCGGAGCTGGTGCATCACTTTTGGCCGTGACGTCCTCCTGCTGCAAGGGAACGAGAACCTGTCAGAGACTCAAACGCCCCGAGGAATCAGCGGGAATTAAGGGCACCTGGAACCAGCACTACTTCCACCCATCACCTGCCCACCACTGAGGGATAAATTCACCTCCTGAACCCCAGAATGGAGTCTTCTTGTCCTTTCTAGTAACCTCCAGTGACAACCCCCCTCCTTGAAGGATGAGCTCCTGCTATCTCCCCCTCAGTGCCCTTGACAGCTGTTCCACCTCCAAACCACAGCTCAAGTTATTAGTACCTTTGGACACAGACTGGCTAACCTAGTGAGGAGGGCTTTAAACTAGGTTCGACGGGGACAGGTGAGCAAAGCCCACAGGTAAGTGGGGAACATGGAGACCGGGGAGATGGGTCAAAAACGAGAGGGAGTGTGGGCTATATTGTCAGAGGGAAAGGAGGGTCAGGACAAAACTGGGAGGAAAGATCAAACCAGTATCTTAGATGCCTATATACAAATGCGAGAAGTATGGGGAATAAGCAGGAAGAACTGGAAGTGCTAATAAATAAATACAACTATGACATTGTTGGCATCACTGAAACTTGGTGGGATAATACACATGATTGGAATGTTGGTGTGGATGGGTACAGCTTGCTCAGGAAGGATAGACAGGGGGAAAAGGGAGGAGGTGTTGCCTTGTATATTAAAAATGTACACACTTGGACTGAGGTAGAGATGGACATAGGAGACGGAAGTGTTGAGAGTCTCTGGGTTAGGCTAAAAGGGGTAAAAAACAAGGGAGATGTCATGCTAGGAGTCTACTACAGGCCACCTAACCAGGTGGAAGAGGTGGATGAGGCTTTTTTTAAGCAACTAACAAAATCATCCAAAGCCCAAGATTTGGTGGTGATGGGGGACTTCAACTATCCGGCTATATGTTGGGAAAATAACACAGCGGGGCACAGACTATCCAACAAATTCCTGGACTGCATTGGAGACAACTTTTTATTTCAGAAGGTTGAAAAAGCTACTGGGGGGAAGCTGTTCTAGACTTGATTTTAACAAATAGGGAGGAACTCGTTGAGAATTTGAAAGTAGAAGGCAGCCTGGGTGAAAGTGATCATGAAATCATAGAGTTTGCAATTCTAAGGAAGGGTAGAAGGGAGAACAGCAAAATAGAGACAATGGATTTCAGGAAGGCAGATTTTGGTAAGCTCAGAGAGCTGATAGGTAAGGTCCCATGGGAATCAAGACTGAGGGGAAAAACAACTGAGGAGAGTTGGCAGTTTTTCAAAGGGACACTATTAAGGGCCCAAAAGCAAGCTATTCCGCTGGTTAGGAAAGATAGAAAATGTGGCAAAAGACCACCTTGGCTTAACCATGAGATCTTGCATGATCTAAAAAATAAAAAGGAGTCATAAAAAATGGAAACTGGGACAGATTACAAAGGATGAATATAGGCAAACAACACAGGAATGCAGGGGCAAGATTAGAAAGGCAAAGGCACAAAATGAGCTCAAACTAGCTACGGGAATAAAGGGAAACAAGAAGACTTTTTATCAATACATTAGAAGCAAGAGGAAGACCAAAGACAGGGTAGGCCCACTGCTTAGTGAAGAGGGAGAAACAGTAACAGGAAACTTGGAAATGGCGGAGATGCTTAATGACTTCTTTGTTTCGGTCTTCACCGAGAAGTCTGAAGGAATGCCTAACATAGTGAATGCTAATGGGAAGGGGGTAGGTTTAGCAGATAAAATAAAAAAAGAACAAGTTAAAAATCACTTAGAAAAGTTAGATGCCTGCAAGTCACCCGGGCCTGATGAAATGCATCCTAGAATACTCAAGGAGCTAATAGAGGAGGTATCTGAGCCTCTAGCTATTATCTTTGGAAAATCATGGGAGACGGGAGAGATTCCAGAAGACTGGAAAAGGGCAAATATAGTGCCCATCTATAAAAAGGGAAATAAAAACAACCCAGGAAACTACAGACCCCAGTGAGTTTAACTTCTGTGCCAGGGAAGATAATGGAGCAAGTAATTAAGGAAATCATCTGCAAACACTTGGAAGGTGGTAAGGTGATAGGGAACAGCTAGCATGGATTTGTGAAGAACAAATCATGTCAAACCAATCTGATAGCTTTCTTTGAGAGGATAACGAGCCTTGTGGATAAGGGTGAGGCTGTGGATGTGGTATACCTAGACTTTAGTAAGGCATTTGATACGGTCTCGCATGATATTCTTATTGATAAACTAGGCAAATACAATTTAGATGGGGCTACTATAAGGTGGGTGCATAACTGGCTGGATAACCGTACTCAGAGAGTTGTTATTAATAGTTCCCAATCCTGCTGGAAAGCCATAACGAGTGGGGTATCGCAGGGGTCTGTTTTGGGACCGGCGCTGTTCAATATCTTCATCAACGACTTAGATATTGGCATAGAAAGTACGCTTATTAAGTTTGCGGATGACACCAAACTGGGAGGGATTGCAACTGCTTTGGAGGACAGGGTCATAATTCAAAATGATCTGGACAAATTGGAGAAATGGTCTGAGTTAAACAGGATGAAGTTTAACAAAGACAAATGCAAAGTGCTCCACTTAGGAAGGAACAATCAGTTTCACACATACAGAATGGGAAGAGACTGTCTAGGAAGGAGTACGGCAGAAAGGGATCTAGGGGTTATAGTGGACCACAAGCTAAATATGAGTCAACA
Source organism: Chrysemys picta bellii (assembly GCF_011386835.1). Classification (NCBI taxonomy): domain Eukaryota; kingdom Metazoa; phylum Chordata; order Testudines; family Emydidae; genus Chrysemys; species Chrysemys picta. The sequence goes on from NW_027053345.1 coordinate 25,583, forward strand.
GTGTGATGCTGTTGCAAAAAAAGCAAACCTGATTCTGGGATGTATTAACAGGTGTGTTGTGAGCAAGACACGAGAAGTCATTCTTCCGCTCTACTCTGCTCTGGTTAGGCCTCAGGTGGAGTATTGTGTCCAGTTCTGGGCACCGCATTTTAAAAAAGATGTGGAGAAATTGGAAAGGGTCCAGAGAAGAGCAACAAGAATGATTAAAGGTCTTGAGAACATGACCTATGAAGGAAGGCTGAAAGAATTGGCTTTGTTTAGTTTGGAAAAGAGAAGACTGAGAGGAGACATGATAGCAGTTTTCAGGTATTTAAAAGGGTGTCATAAGGAGGAGGGAGAAAACTTGTTCACCTTAGCCTCTAAGGATAGAACCAGAAGCAATGGGTTTAAAGTGCAGCAAGGGAGGTCTAGGTTGGACATTAGGAAAAAGTTCCTAACTGTCAGGGTGGTTAAACACTGGAATAAATTGCCGAGGGAGGTTGTGGAATCTCCATCTCTTGAGATATTTAAGAGTAGGTTAGATAAATGTCTATCAGGGATGGTATTTGGTCTCATAGACTCATAGACTTTAAGGTCAGAAGGGACCATTATGATGATCTGGTCTGACCCCCTGCATGCTGCAGGCCACAAGACCCTTCCCTGGACTGTGCCGTTGAAGTCCCCAATCCTGTGTTTTAGTGACTTCAATCGGCAGGGACCCTCCTGCTAGTGATCCCTGCCCCATGCTGCGGAGGAAGGCGAAAAACCTCCAGCGGCTCAGCCAATCTACCCTGGAGGAAAATTCCTTCCCGACCCCTAATATGGCGATCAGTAATACCCCGAGCATGTAGGCAAGAGTCTCTAGCCTGACCCTTGTTTGCCATTATGCTATTTACGTACCATTGCTTGGTTTTCCTCGGCTACTATGTTTTACCATTAAACCATTCCCTCCATAAACTTATCCAACTTAATCTTAAAACCAGACAGGTCCGTCGCCCCCACCGTTTCCCTCGGAAGGCCGTTCCAATATTTCACCCCTCTGACGGTCAGAAACCTTCGTCTGATTTCAAGCCTGAACTTCCCCACGGCCAGTTTATATCCATTGGTTCTCGTGTCCACATTAGTACTCAGCTGAAATAATTCCTCTCCCTCCCTTGTATTTATCCCTCTGATATATTTAAAGATAGCAATCATATCCCCCCTCAGCCTTCGTTTTGTCAGACTAAACAACCCGAGCTCCTCTAATCTCTTTTCATACGACAGGTTTTCCATTCCTCTGATCATCCTAGTCGCCCTTCTCTGCACCCGTTCCAATTTGAGTTCATCTTTTTTAAACATGGGAGACCAGAACTACACACAGTACTCCAAATGAGGTCTCACCAGCGCCGTATACAACGGAAGCAGGACCTCCTTATCCCTACTAGATATACCTCGCCTAATACATCCCAAGACCGCATTGGCTTTTTTCACAGCCACGTCACATTGTCGACTCATAGTCATCCTGCGGTCTACAAGGACCCCTAGGTCCTTCTCCTCTTCCGTTACTTCTAACCAATGCGTCCCCATCTTGTAACTAAAATTGTTATTAGTCATCCCCAAGTGCATCACCTTACACTTTTCACTATTAAATTTCATCTTATTTCTGACACTCCAATTCACAAGCTCATTCAAGTCTCCCTGCAGAATATCCCTATCCTCCTCCGAATTTGCAACTCCTCCCACCTTCGTATCATCCGCAAACTTTATCAGCCCACTCTTGCAATCGGTTCCGAGGTCAGTTATAAATAGATTAAATAAAATGGGTCCCAAAACCGAACCTTGAGGCACTCCACTAGTAACCTCCCTCCAACCCGACAGTTCACCCTTTAATACGACCCGCTGCATTCTCCCCATTAACCAATTCTTTATCCACCTCTGGATTTTCATATCGATCCCCATGTTTTCCAGTTTAACCAATAATTCCTCATGGGGTACAGTATCAAACGCTTTACTGAAATCCAGGTATATTAGGTCCACCGCATTTCCCTTATCTAATAAGTCTGTTACATGGTCCTGCCATGCGGGCAGGGGACTGGACTCGATGACCTCTCGAGGTCCCTTCCAGTCCTAGAATCTATGAATGTATGAAAAAAACACTGTTCTCCACCTCCACCCAGGTTGGCCAGGGAGGCGGCTCTAGCAGGGGGGGCAGGAGGGATTCTGGCAGCAGTGAAGTGGGTTGCGGGGAGATCTTGACCCAAGTCATCCCAGACACTAATGCTAAGCCACAGGATGGCAGCATCTAGTGTCAGTGGAGTCCAAACACTATTTCAACCCCACAGTTTTCGATGAACTTCCCACAAGGGGAGGTGATGAGCACCCCCAGCAACACACACACACACACACACCACTCCTGGTGGTGGGAGGGGAACAGGAAAAAGGACAAAAGAAGTAAGAGTTGAAGAGAAAGGAAGAACGGATGGAGGAAAAGGTAAAACAAAAAGGACAAACCCTAATGTCCCCAGTGATTCTACGGCACAAAATCCAAGGGATCGAATAAAATTCTGCCATCTTAAACTACTGTTTTCCATGCCTAGAATTCAGCTGGCACCACGTGGATCAGACAGAGCAGCTGCCAAAACCTCTTGGAGGCTCTTACCTTCTAAACAGGGACGTCTGTTTTCTAGTAAAATCAGTAAAAGGAAAGGAGAAAACTCGAAAGAGGCTCCTGCACGCACTCATGTACGTGAACCCTAATACTCTCTCAGTCCTCAAAGAGAGACCTCGAGAAGGAGACTTGCTGAAGCAAAGCCACAGGGTCTCTGAGGTTTCCCTGGCCCTGTGCTCCTGTCCTGCCAGGCTGATGTCAGCATCTCTTTCTGAGGTCACCACCTCCCTAACACATTTGACCAATAAGCTGACAGCCTGCAAAAGGCCTTTGTGATGTCACTGCCACACCCAACCAAACCCTGAAGTGCTAATGTCCTGCTGCTGGCCTGACACTTTGAAGGTTTGAGGTTCTCATAACTATAAAGGGAAGGATAACAGCTGTCCTGTGTACAGTACTATAAAATCCTCCTGGCCAGAGACTCCAAAATCCTTTTCCCTCTAAAGGGTTAAGAAGCTCAGGTAACCTGGCTGGCATCTGACCTAAAGGACCAATAAGGGGACAAGATACTTTCAAATCTTGGGGAGGGGAAGGCTTTTGTTTGTGTTCTTTGTTTGTGTGGGTGTTCGCCCTCGGACTGAGAGGGACCAGACATCAATCCAGGTTCTCCACATCTTTCTAAACAAGTCTCTCCTATTTCAAACAAGGCGTGTTAGTTTTCCTTTGTTTTCTCAACTTGTAAATGTACCTTTTACTAGAGTGTTTATCTTTGTTTGCTGTACTTTGAACCTAAGACTAGAGGGGAGTCCTCTGAGCTCTTTAAGTTTGATTACCCTGTAAGGTTAATTTCCATACTGATTTTACAGAGATGATTTTTACCTTTTTCTTTAATTAAAAGCCTTATTTTAAGAACCTGATTGATTTTTCCTTGTTTTAAGATCCAAGGAGTTTGGATCTTGATTCACCAGGAGTTGGTGGGAGGAAGGAGGGGAATGGTTAATTTCTCCTTCTTTTAGATCCAAGGGGGTTGGATCTGTATTCACCAGAAGTTGGTGGGAGGAAGGAGGGGGGATGGTTTATTTCTCCTTGTTTTAAGATCCAAGGGGTTTGGATCTGTATTCACCAGGGAATTGCTGAAAGGTTTCTCAAGGCTACCCAGGGGAGGAAATTAGCCTTGGGATGGTGGTTAAGCTTACAAGTTTTCATGCAGGCCCCTACATTTGTACCCTAAACTTCAAAGTGGGGATACAGCCTTGACACAGGTACTCTCTGTGGATCACCCCACTCAATGCGTCTTCATTCTAGGAAGCAAGCCGGCTAGACAGTAAAACATCACAGGCTGCTCCCAATGCTACACTCAGTGTTTCGAAAAGTAGGAGACTTTCTGGCCAGAAGAGACCTTTACAGCATCTCATCTAACCCCCTCCATATCATAGGCTTCCAGTATAGTACAATAGTTTGTACTTTTGGGGCACACACATTCCAGAAAGGCATCTAGTCTTCCTTCAATGACATCAAGAGTTGGAGAATCCACCACTTTCCCTTTTAGTGAGTGCCAGGGGGCTCCATTTCCCCCTTCCACTAGCTCCCCATTTACAGTGAGCCAGAGCAGTACCTGCAGCAGGGAGAGGGAGTTGCTAAGGCCTCAGAGGAACAGCCCCTGCAGTGTCTCAGGCACATGGCGTAAGTGCCGGATGATGCGGAGCTGGTGCATCCCTTTGGCCGTGACGTCCTCCTCCTGCAAGGGAACGAGAACCTGTCAGAGACTCAAATGCCCCGAGGAATGAGGGGCAATTAAGAACACCTGGAACCAGCAGTATTTACACCCAGCACCTGCCCACCACTGAGGGATGAATTCACCTCACTGAACCCCAGAATGGAGTCGTCTTCTCCTTTCTAGTAATCTCCAGTGCCAACCCCCGTCCTTGTAGGGTGAGCTCCTGCTACCTCCCCCTCAGTGCCCTTGACAGCTGTTCCACCTCCAAACCACAGCTCAAGTTATCAGAACCCTCTTCTCCACCCCCACCCAGTTTGGCCAGGGAGGCGGCTCTAGGAGGGGGGGCAGGTGGGATTCTGGCAGCAGTGAAGTGGGTTGCGGGGAGGTTGAGATCTTGCCCCAAGTCATCCCAGACACTAATGCTAAACCACACGATGGCAGCATCTAGTGTCAGTGGAGTCCAAGCACTATTTCAACCATACAGTTTTGGATCAACTCCCAACAAGGGGAGGTGAAGAGCACCCCCAGCAACACACACACACACACACACATATACCACTCCTGGTGGTGGGAGGGGAACAAGAGAAAAGACAAAAGAAGTAAGAGATAAAGAGAAGGGAAGGAGGGATGGAGGAAAAGGTAAAACGAAAAGGACAAACCCTAATGTCCCCAGTGATTCTACCAGACAAAATTACAGGGAGGGATTAAAATTCTGCCACCTTGAACTAGTGTTTTCCATGCCTAGAATTCAGCTGGCACCAGATGGATCAGACTGAGCAGGTTCCAAAACCTCTTGGAGACTCTTACTTTCTAAACAGGGATGTCTGTTTTCTAGTAAAATCAGTAAAAGGAAAGGAGACAACTCGAAAGAGGCTCCTGCTCTCACTCAAATACGTGAATCCTAATACTCTCTCAGTCCTCAAGAGAAACCTTGAGAAGGAGACTTGCTGAAGCAAAGCCACAGGGGTCTCTGAGGTTTCCCTGGCCATGCGCCCCTGTCCTGCTTCGCTGATGGCAGCATCTCTCTCTGAGGTTACCACCTCCCTAACACCTTTGACCAATATGCTGAGGTCCTGCAAAAGACCTTTGTGATATCACTGCCACCAATCAAACCCTTAAGTGCTAATGTCCTGCTGCTGGCCTGACACTATGAAGGTTTGAGCTACTCTCTGTGGATCACCCCACTCAATGCGTCTTCATTCTAGGAAGCAAGTGGGCTAGACCGTAAAACATCAGAGGCTGCTCCCAATGCTACACTCAGTGTTTCCAAAATTAGTAGACTTTATGGCCACAAGAGACCTTTAGAGCATCTAATCTAAGCCCCTGCATATCATAGGCTTCCTGTATAGTACAATAGTTACTCTTTGGGCACACACATTCCAGAAAGGCATCTAGTCTTCATTCAATGACATCAAGAGATGGAGAATCCACCACTTTCCCTTTTAGTGAGTGCCAGGGGGTTCCATTTCCCCTTCCACTAGCACCCCATTTACAGTGAGCCAGAGCAGTACCTGCAGCAGGGAGTGGGAGTTGCTGATGTCCACAGAGGCACAGCCCTTGCAGTGTCAACTTCCCACAAGGGAGGTGAAGAGCACCCCCAGCAACACACACACACACACACACACACCACTCCTGGTGGTGGGAGGGGAACAAGAGAAAGCAAGGAGGGATGGAGGAAAAGGTAAAACGAAAAGGACAAACCCTAATGTCCCCAGTGATTCTACGGCACAAAATCCCAGGTGGGCTATAAATTCTGCCACCTTGAACTAGTGTTTTCCATGCCTAGAATTCAGCTGGGGCCACCAGATGGATCAGACTGCAGACTGAGCAGGTTAAAAACCTCTCCAAGGTTCTTACCTTCTCAACAGGCACGTCTGTTTTCTAGTAAAATCAATAAAAGGAGAAACTCGAAAGAGCTTCCTCCTCGCACTCACATACTTGAACCCTAATACTCTCTGAGTCCTAAAAAGGGAGACCTCGAGAAGGAGACTTGCTAAAGCAAAGCCAAAGGGGTCTCTGAGGTTTCCCTGGCCCTGCGCTCCTGTCCTGCCTGGCTGATGTCAGCATCTCTCTCTCAGGTAACCACCTCCCTAACACCTTTGACCCATAGGCTGAGGTCCAGGATAAGGCCTTTGTGATATCACTGCCACACCCAACCAAACCCTAAAGTGCTAATGTCCTGCTACTGGCCTGACACTTTGAAGGTTTGAGCTACTCTCTGTGGATCACCCCACTCAATGCATCCTCATTCTAGGAAGCAAGCGGGCTAGACAGTAAAACAAACATCAGAGGCTGCTCCCAATGCTACACTCAGTGTTTCCAAAATTAGTAGACTTTATGGCCAGAAGAGACCTTTAGAGCATCTCATCTAACCCCCTGCATATCATAGGCTTGCTGTATAGTACAATAGTTACTTTTGGGGCACACACATTCCAGAAAGGCATCTAGTCTTCCTTCAATGACATCAAGAGATGGAGAATCCACCACTTTCCCTTTTAGTGAGTGCTAGGGGGCTCCATTTCCCCTTCCACTAGCTCCCCATTTACAGTGAGCCAGAGCAGTACCTGCAGCAGGGAGCGGGAGTTGCTGATGACCTCAGAGGCACAGCCCTGCAGTGTCTCAGGAATCTGGCGCAAGTGCCGGATGATGCGGAGCTGGTGCATCGCTTTGGCCGTGACGTCCTCCTGCTGCAAGGGAACGAGAACCTGTCAGAGACTCAAACGCCCCGAGGAATCAGCGGGAATTAAGGGCACCTGGAACCAGCACTACTTCCACCCATCACCTGCCCACCACTGAGGGATAAATTCACCTCCTGAACCCCAGAATGGAGTCTTCTTGTCCTTTCTAGTAACCTCCAGTGACAACCCCCCTCCTTGAAGGATGAGCTCCTGCTATCTCCCCCTCAGTGCCCTTGACAGCTGTTCCACCTCCAAACCACAGCTCAAGTTTTTAGTACCTTTGGACACAGACTGGCTAACCTAGTGAGGAGGGCTTTAAACTAGGTTCGACGGGGACAGGTGAGCAAAGCCCACAGGTAAGTGGGGAACATGGAGACCGGGGAGATGGGTCAAAAACGAGAGGGAGTGTGGGCTATATTGTCAGAGGGAAAGGAGGGTCAGGACAAAACTGGGAGGAAAGATCAAACCAGTATCTTAGATGCCTATATACAAATGCGAGAAGTATGGGGAATAAGCAGGAGGAACTGGAAGTGCTAATAAATAAATACAACTATGACATTGTTGGCATCACTGAAACTTGGTGGGATAATACACATGATTGGAATGTTGGTGTGGATGGGTACAGCTTGCTCAGGAAGGATAGATAGGGGAAAAAGGGAGGAGGTGTTGCCTTGTATATTAAAAATGTACACACTTGGACTGAGGTAGAGATGGACATAGGAGACGGAAGTGTTGAGAGTCTCTGGGTTAGGCTAAAAGGGGTAAAAAACAAGGGAGATGTCATGCTAGGAGTCTACTACAGGCCACCTAACCAGGTGGAAGAGGTGGATGAGGCTTTTTTTTAAGCAACTAACAAAATCATCCAAAGCCCAAGATTTGGTGGTGATGGGGGACTTCAACTATCCGGATATATGTTGGGAAAATAACACAGCGGGGCACAGACTATCCAACAAATTCCTGGACTGCATTGGAGACAACTTTTTATTTCGGAAGGTTGAAAAAGCTACTAGGGGGGAAGCTGTTCTAGACTTGATTTTAACAAATAGGGAGGAACTCGTTGAGAATTTGAAAGTAGAAGGCAGCCTGGGTGAAAGTGATCATGAAATCATAGAGTTTGCAATTCTAAGGAAGGGTAGAAGGGAGAACAGCAAAATAGAGACAATGGATTTCAGGAAGGCAGATTTTGGTAAGCTCAGAGAGCTGATAGGTAAGGTCCCATGGGAATCAAGACTGAGGGGAAAAACAACTGAGGAGAGTTGGCAGTTTTTCAAGGGACACTATTAAGGGCCCAAAAGCAAGCTATTCCGCTGGTTAGGAAAGATAGAAAATGTGGCAAAAGACCACCTTGGCTTAACCATGAGATCTTGCATGATCTAAAAAATAAAAAGGACTCATATAAAAAATGGAAACTGGGACAGATTACAAAGGATGAATATAGGCAAACAACACAGGAATGCAGGGGCAAGATTAGAAAGGCAAAGGCACAAAATGAGCTCAAACTAGCTACGGGAATAAAGGGAAACAAGAAGACTTTTTATCAATACATTAGAAGCAAGAGGAAGACCAAAGACAGGGTAGGCCCACTGCTTAGTGAAGAGGGAGAAACAGTAACAGGAAACTTGGAAATGGCGGAGATGCTTAATGACTTCTTTCTTTCGGTCTTCACCGAGAAGTCTGAAGGAATGCCTAACATAGTGAATGCTAATGGGAAGGGGGTAGGTTTAGCAGATAAAATTAAAAAAGAACAAGTTAAAAATCACTTAGAAAAGTTAGATGCCTGCAAGTCACCCGGGCCTGATGAAATGCATCCTAGAATACTCAAGGAGCTAATAGAGGAGGTATCTGAGCCTCTAGCTATTATCTTTGGAAAATCATGGGAGACGGGAGAGATTCCAGAAGACTGGAAAAGGGCAAATATAGTGCCCATCTATAAAAAGGGAAATAAAAACAACCCAGGAAACTACAGACCCCAGTGAGTTTAACTTCTGTGCCAGGGAAGATAATGGAGCAAGTAATTAAGGAAATCATCTGCAAACACTTGGAAGGTGGTAAGGTGATAGGGAACAGCCAGCATGGATTTGTGAAGAACAAATCATGTCAAACCAATCTGATAGCTTTCTTTGCTAGGATACCGAGTCTTGTGGATAAGGGAGAAGCGGTGGATGTGGTATACCTAGACTTCAGTAAGGCATTTGATAGGGTCTCGCATGATATTCTTATCGATAAACTAGGCAAATACAACTTAGATGGGGCTACTATAAGGTGGGTGCATAACTGGCTGGATAACCGTACTCAGAGAGTAGTTATTAATGGTTCCCAATCCTGCTGGAAAGCCATAACAAGTGGGGTTCCGCAGGGGTCTGTTTTGGGACCGGCTCTGTTCAATATCTTCATCAACGACTTAGATATTGGCATAGAAAGTACGCTTATTACATTTGCAGATGATACCAAACTGGGAGGGATTGCAACTGCTTTGGAGGATAGGGTCATAATTCAAAATGATCTGGACAAATTTGAGAAATGGTCTGAGGTAAATAGGATGACCTGTTAACAAAGACCAATGCACAGTGCTCCACTTAGGAAGGAACAATCAGTTTCACACATACGGAATGGGAAGAGACTGTCTAGGAAGGAGTACGGCAGAAAGGGATCTAGGGGTTATAGTGGACCACAAGCTAAATATGAGTCAACAGTGTGATGCTGTTGCCAAAAAAAGCAAACATGATTCTGGGATGCATTAACAGGTGTGTTGTGAGCAAGACATGAGAAGTCATTCTTGCGCTCTACTCTGCGCTGGTTAGGCCTCAACTGGAGTATTGTGTCCAGTTCTGGGCACCACATTTCAAGGAAGATGTGGAGAAGTTGGAGAGGGTCCAGCATGGTCTAAACAGTATTTGGTCCTGCCATGAGGGCAGGGGACTGGACTCAATGACCTCTCGAGGTCCCTTCCTGTCCTAGAATCTATGAAACTATGAAGGAGGCAACAACCTGTCATGTGTGATCTAAGGAGCAGGAAAAGAATCTGGGAATTACCTTTTGTAAAATCTCATCTTCCGAAAACCTGTGGAAATAGCTGATTCAAGAAGTTGTTGACAGATGGATAGTACGCGTCTATCAGCTCCTGGGTTCACTAGTCGTTGTCAACCAAGCAAGTTGGCAGACTGAAGGCAGGGCAAGAATGCTGAACCAGAAAGGTCTTTGCTCTTGTCACACATGACATCACAATAAAACTTATGCATACACACACACACACAGGCATACAGACAGAGGCTGGTACCATTAGCAACAGGAATTTTGATTTCTGGGAGGGACTGACAAAGGACTGATACTTTGCATGGACAGAATATATCACATTGTACCTGGGGAGTCACAAAGTAGTTTACAAACTTTGAATTCAAGGAGCCTGACAGCTGCCCTGAGCAAGACCAGGTGAAGGTGGGGCTGTACTGAGGGGTCTGCGAGCTGCAGCGGGACGAGCTGGACTGGGTTTCGCTCTGGTGGAGCAGGTGAGAGGGTCTGGGGGCCAGTGCATTGGGGGAGGGGCTGTCACCCCAGTGGCTGAAGCCCAGAGCACTGACCCCCTCACCCGTCTTGTGGCTGAAGTCCAGAGCCCCAACCTCCCTCCCTGCCCTCCTGTGGATGAGTCGCAGAGCCCAGACCCCCCCCCACTCCCCTCCACCTCCCCAGCGGCTGAAGCTTGGAGCCCTGATCTCCCCCCCATGGCAGCCGAAGACCAGGTCTCTTCCCTTCATCTCTCTTGGTGGCTTGAGCTTGGACCACAAGCCCGGAGTCCTCCCTCCCCGCCTCCGCCCTGGGTGCTATAGCCCGGATCCTGGAGTCTCTACCCAGTTGTGGGAGACCAGAGCCCCAAACCCAGAGCTCCCCCTCCATCGATCAAGCCTGGAGCCCTGAGCCCATCCCCACCCCCGGGAGTGGTTTCGGAAGATGGTACACGCCTATGTAGGGCCCTATGAAATCTCTGTTATTATTGGGGATTTTCCAATTTAGTTTTTTCTGAGTTTTGTCCTTTCCATTTCTTAAAAATTAATTCCGTCTTTCTGGTTTTTGTGTTAATCACAATTGTTTGATACACTGACCACAGTTAAGTAGCTTTACTATAAATGCACACAAATGTTCAGAAATGGCTTGCAAGGGGAGAAACTGATTTTACTAAAAGAATCCTACAATTTAAACAAAACTTCCTGCAGATGCCCAGAGTATGGTAAAAGTGAGATTTTTAACTCACCTTTTAAAGTAGCCGTCAGTAACACGACCAACTGACATTGCTGAACAGTGACGCAGTGTGTGTGTGCATGGGGGAAGGAGGTTGTGGGGGAGTGGAGTTTGTGTGTGTGTGTGTGTGTGTTGGGGGAGAGTATGTATGGGTGTGTTGGGGAGTGGGGGAGGAGTGTGAGTGTGTGGGTGGGGTGGCCGTGGGTGGAAGTCTGTGGGGGCAGTGGAGGTGAGGGTGGGGGTGGGTGGGGGTGGGTGGAAGTTTGTGGGCGCAGTGGAGGTGGGGGTGGGTGGAAGTTTGTGGGCGCAGTGGAGG